>NW_011888860.1:4879914-4893024 GCF_000151845.1 Pteropus vampyrus | reverse complement strand
TCCTCCTCCTTCTTCTTCTTCTTCTTCTTCTTCTTCTTCTTCTTTTTCTTCTTCTTCTTCTTCTTCTTCTTCTTCTTCTTCTTCAGCTATTCTGATTGGGTGATTTCTACTACCTTGTCTCTTAAATCACTGATTTGATCCTCTGTTTTCTCTAATCTGCCATTTATCCTTCTAGTGTATTCTTTATTTTGGTTATCGTATTTTTTATTTCCAACTGATTCTTCTTTATAGTTGCTATATCCTTCCTTCTGTTTACTATCTCTTTGCTAAAATTCTCACTAAGATCATCTATTCTTCCTTTAAATTCATTGAATATCCTTATAAACTTCATTTTGAACTCTGTATCTGAAAGGCTGCTTGCCTCTATTATTTTTAGTTTTTTTTTTTTTTTCTGGAGTTTTCTCCTATTTTTTTCATTTGAGACATTGTTCTTTGTTTTCTTATTTTGGCTTTCTCTATGTTTGTTTCTACATCTTAGATAGATGTGCTGTGTCTCCCAGTCTTGGCCAGGTAGCCTTATGTAGTAGTTGTCCTGTGCAGCCCAGTGTCACAATCTCTCTGATCACCTAGTCCAGTTGCTCCATGAGTGTCCCTTATGTAGATTGTGTGTGCTCCCTTGTGATATTTGAGCCTTGATTGCTATTCACAGATCAAAGTGGAATTTGTCCCAGTGGGCTCATGTGCTTATCGAGATCATCCTTTGCATATGCTGCTTGTGGTATGGTAACCAAGTGGTTCTCTATTGTGATCTGAGGCCAGCCTCTGGGCATGTTGATTCTGAGTCTCTTGGGAAAGGATCCTGTGCAGGCCAATGTCAGCCTTTGCCTGTAACCAGCATGAGTGTACCTGGGAGGAGCTTCAAAACTATCTGCAGCTGGTCGCTGCTGTGCTGGACCTGGAGATGCATAGGAGAAGCCATGCTGTGAAACAAGACCTACTGCCACCAGTACCAGGTCTGGGGCAGCTCAACCAAAGTCCCAAGACCTCAACTGCCTGCCAGTTGCCCTTAAGGCTCAGTGGCTGAAAGTTACTAGGGCACTATGCAAGTTGTATGAAGTGAGGTCCCAGGAAGTCATCAGGGTGGGGTAAGTTGTGTTCACCAGGTTAGTGTAGATTCAGTTTTGGTGCCATTGTTGAGCCTGAGGCCACTCACAAAAATCTCAGATTGCACCGAGGCCAGCTGCCACTTATCTCAGGCCTGCAGACCCCTGAGATTTGTTCAAGAAATACTGCAGCTTGGGCTGGGGTTGGCTGCCCACAGAAAGTGTCTCTGAAAGTGTGAGAGCAGAAGCCTGTTGATCGCTGCTGAAGAAGCCTCCTGCCACATGTAGGGGTGATGCTGGTTGGTCAATCACAAAAACACCTTCAGCAATGCTTGAGTTGGGTTGCAGGGGGAGATCTCAGAATGTCATCAGGGTAGGATGAGAAGAATTTACCAGGCCAATGCATATTCAACTTTGGCCATGTAGGAGGAGGGATCAACACAGGGATAATGTTGGCTGTCCCTCCACCCCTTGCCCTGAAGCCACACAATTCAGTCTTTCCTTGTATGTCTCTTGTGTCACTTGAGCTGCTCTCCCTTTGCCAGAACCCAGAATGAGTGCCTGTATGCAAGCAAGTCTGTGCTTTAGCCTTTTAAGATGATGTCTGGATTTTCAGCAGCCTTTTATTTCAACCAAACAGTCAGAATCCCTGCTGATTTTCACAGCCAGATTTTGTGAGGACTTCTCTTCCAGGCACTGGAACACTGGGCTGGGGAGCCCAGGGTAGGCTGAGACTCTCTTGTTACTTAAGGAGGACCTCTGCAACTGGGATATCCCACCTGATACTCAACAGCCACATATGGGTGTGGGGCCAGCCTGTTTCACATCTTCACCCCTCCTACCAGTCTCATTGTGACCTCCTCTCCAGATCCTTAGTTGTTAGGGTTCTATTCAGCTAGTTTTCAGATAATTCTCCAGGTTTATTGTTCTATAATATAGGTGTAACTTTAATATGGTAATGGGAGGAGGCAAACACAGCCTTTATCTACTCTGCCATCTTGACTGGAACTCCCTCAAGGATCATTTCTGTACTGATATTTTTATGTCGCTTTTGCAAATTCAGAGAAGCACATTCACAGTTCAGACATGGAAAATTTAGTAAATACAGTTAAGAATAAAAATATTTTCTGACACCTTAAAATTACCCATAACTATACAACAGAATTTTCTCCTAAATTTTTAAAGTTTATACTAGATTTGATTAACCCTATGATCAACTTGTTACATGAATTCACTTTCCTTTTACTAACTGAAGTTATTTTGTGGTGTCAATAACTATAGTAGATACGTACTAAATTATTTAAGGGCTTAAACCTTTTAAAACTTGAGAAGTGAAGCAAATTTTAAGGATATGAATATAAATGTTTTCCTAAGAAATAACAGCATAGAATTTATTGTATTTAGTTACATGTATATCTGACACCCCTCTACTAGGTTTAATGGACAGATTTTTTAAACTTTAAATTATAGTCCTAGAATCAGGGTCTTTTTTTCCCATCTCTCAGTTCTGCCACATGTTCTATTAGCTTTATTCTTATTAAAGATACTTTATGTGTTAGTAAAGGTAGATGCCCAAAGAACGTCAGGATTATGTGATTTATAAGGTTCTGGAACTCAAAGAGAGAAAAATCCTTCTTTCACAGTGATAAAATCAATCCTCAATAAAGAACACTTATTGGCCTTGTTCAATCATAAACCTACATGTAGATTAATCACTGTTTTTAGTTTACACAGATCTTAAAATTGCTTTTCTTTGTGGTGAAAAAAGAAGGGCCGAGTATTTAACAATACCATTTGGTAAGAGAGGGTGAGTTGCAACCCTGAAAAAAAAAGGTACTAAGGAAACAAATAAACATAATTTATACATATCTACTTTACTTAATTTCCCTTACTTTCAGTCTTCTCATTTGAAAAATATGGATAATAGCAATAATCCTACTGGTCCACTGAGAAGATTGAATGAGAGAACACATGTAAATATCCTGGCTTGTGGGAGGTATTCATTAAATATTAATTCCTCTCTTCTCAAGCGAAACTGAAGAACATGGTGATTGAATCTAAGAACATATGATCAGTTATAATCATCTGGGATATGTTTATAAATAGTATGCCAACAGTAGTAAAGACATGTAAATAAATAAAATTCTGTCTTCAAATTTTAGTTCAAGAGTTAAAGGAAAATCATAAGTCACTAAATTACTGGAAATTGTAAACCTGGTATAGCAATTTGTTTTTACCTGACTAACTTATTACACTTCATGGTCCCTTGTTATTCCATACAATTTTGTGACTAATGAAAATGAAATTACAATGCAACATAGCCTCATGAATTTACTAGATGATTCACAATTTTTACATTCCAGGGTTAATCATAAATGTTTTTTCTCATTTTAGAAAGTCTTTAATGCCAATCTTACTATTCACGTCACAGTTAGCATTTGCATGCAGAACTTTCATTTAAATACACACAACTAATGACACTCTAGTCTTGACAAAATAGCTATTTAATGTACTAAATAGACACAACTGCTATGTGAACTGTTTCAATCTTTCAAATTGAACATTCACAAAGTAATTAGCAAGATAAGAATAATCTATCAAGAAAAATTTCTATATGCTCTCTAATTGAAAGACAAGTGTCTATATATTTTGTGTCCTACTCTTTACATAGCTTTTCTTCCAATTCAGCTTTTTCACATCCTGTACATCCAGAAAAGCTCAAGTGCAATATCTCCACATTGATCAAGACTCCATAAATTATCTATCATCCCCAATTGAGTTGGGGAAATGATCTTATACTCTAGCCAAAATAAATGCTCTCAAGGTACATTGTTAATATTCCTTTTAGAAAAAAATAAATATTATATCTTACATTATAGAAATTATAGTCTAGGACTTTCTCATTAATACCATTGTACTCCATAAGATTTCCAGAAACAAGACAAAGATGACAGAGCCATTCTGTAGTTATTTGGAATATTTCATTTTCCTAGTGAATTTTTTCAAAGACCAATGAATTTGTAGCTAAACTCAAAAGAATATATTTTGATTCGGAAATATATGGATCAAACTATAGAATAGATAGACAAATGTTAGGTCTATCTTTTCTCAAAATCATACTTTCTTATGGAATTCAAGGAAAATTACTTCACTAAAAAATATCTCCAACCGATTCAGAATTTCTGGAGCAGAAAATGAGACCTTGTTTTGAAAAGCCTTAGACGTTTAACTTTACAAAAAATATATAGTTTCCTCTAAGAAACATAAAGGATTTTAGCAAGATGGTTACGGAACACTACCAAGAATAGTGTAGGGAAAAATCAGTCAAATAGAAGAACCAAAAGAAAGACAACATACATAGATGTTGAGTATTCAAAAGATAGTTTCCTAAATTAACTGTCAAAACTCGATGTGGATTGACAGATGAAATAAAATTATAACCAGTTTTGAGTTTGCTTCATTTTTTAAATGTAAAGCTTTTAAATTTTCATAATTTAACAATTATCTTTAAACTTCAATCTCTGGTATTATATTGGAAAATGCAAGAGTTTAAATTGTGTCTTACTTTTTTAATATCCTATAGCAACTGATGAGACTAGGGGAAAATAATTGTTAAATAAATTAAAATATATATTTTACATGTCTGTGAGAACCCTTAATGCTACATATTATAAAATTATAATGTAATATTTTAAGATAAACAACACTATGTGTCATTAGAACATATACTATTTTCTATTAAAGATATCATTTAAACTAGGATTTAGACAAAAAGACAAAAATAACACCTTTATAAATTATAATCCTTAGGAATGAAAATGTGATCAGCATAATAAAAAGTTCAGTGTTGTGAACGGAATTTTCAGTTTTATTCCGAAGTTTGTAAGTAATTGTTGATATTGACTTAATGACACAGAAAGGCCAACGTGTACCTTTGGTTACTAAATTGATGCCTTATTTCTGAATATAAACTGCCTCAATCATGATAAAAAAAAAAAAAAGTAAGCATATCTGACTTAGAAATCTAGTGTAGTGAGCCATCATCGTATGGACAAACTCATCTTCTATGTAATGGATGGTCTTTTGTTAGAAATAGAATGAGCAACCTAAAAAACATGTAGTTACCAGAATAATTATTTTAGAGTATTTTCAATGACCAAAGATGATTAAATCACAGATTCCCAGTGGGAAGCATGAGAATTAATCACATAAAGAAAATGAGTTTGAAATCAATGTGCATTCTACAAGTACAGCATTTTATAGTTACTATTATAGTGTTCTTTTTTTCCTTTTACATTTCCTGGAAGTTATTGATGATTTTAAAATCTGTGATGCATCTGAATGAGAGCTCAAACATTACTTTCTCTAAGAAATTGAATGTCACCCAATATAAAATTGAGATAATGGTCTCCCACATATAGCATGCTTCAAACATAAATCATTACTCTTAGTGATGTGTGAGAATTGACAAAGGTGAAATCTCTGCTGCATCCATAAAAATATAAGGTGCATCCATATAGAATTACTAGGCTTATTGCTTTGACAGAAATAGTTTATCCATTCAAACATTGTTCAGATTTAGACTATCAATTTTGCTGACTTTTCATTAAATTGAAAAGTTTTTGATTGAAGTAATTGACCTAGCCAATTGATTTGGTTTCCTGTAGTCACATTTCTGATGATGATGGCTAAAGAAATAAAAAATAATCTTATGTATAATATATAGTACAAAATAGAATTTTCAAAATCAAATATTTACAGAAACAGGGCAAATAAGGTAAAAATTAGTGAATTATTCTATTGTAACCAACTGGAAAGTTCATGAGATATCTAGAAAGAACAACGGAATAAGTTCTAGAAACACATTAACCACTCAAATCTACCTAACTATTGCCATGCAGAAATGTAGAAATGCTATAATGTTTAGATTCAGCAGCAGGATTTCTAGATCTTCCAGTTTTCAAGAAAATCAAAAGGCTAGATATATATGTGAAATATTGTTATCTGTAAGTGCTGAAAACAAATTCAAATACTTTTAGAAATGAAGGTCAATATTGACTTCTTCTCTTTCTATAGACCTCTTTGTCTATGTGTGTAAATTTATATATATATAATGTGTATATATATATGTATATGTACATATATACATATATGTATGTATATATGTATGTGTGTGTGTGTGTGTGTGTATATATATATATATATGTATGTATGGAGAGAGAGAGAGAGAGAGAGAGAGAGAGAATTTACTTCTGACCCACATCCATGCTAGAGTTTGTTACCTTGCCCTTCAGTGTAATTCAATATAACTTACTTCTCTCTTCTTTTTCACAATGAAAAAGTGAAAGGTTATTTTTATCTTTTAGTAAATTTATAGAAATGCAATATGTATCAGTTAAATGAAATAAATATACAGTAGACACATGTTAATAAATGTGACCGGGTAAAGATCACATTGTGTCACTCATGAGGACAATTGAACAGGTTTCTTAGACTTCCAGTTAAATGTCCCAGTTACTTTTGTAATATAATACCTAAGAGCCCATAAGGGAATTCATTTCCTAAAACAATTGATGTGAAAGGGAGAAACTAAATGTCACATAGTCTCTCACCTCTAAGTCCAGCTTCTGCCACCAAGAAGGAAGAGACCATTCTTGTCAGCTTTAGGGAAAATGGAGGCAGTGTCCTTATAGTTCATGAGATCAGGCACATTTAAGTGCACCAGAGCAAATGATAGGATGACCATCCTCCTCCACAGAGCAGATGATGTTAAGGGAAAATGCCATTCATAGATTACCCTTTCTTTAGATGGTGGTGTGATAAATATTTAAATATCAGTCTTTAAATAATAATAAACATTAGGGAAATGAATAAAATAAAGAATGAAAGCATGATGTAATAGAATGATATGTGGCCATTACAAAATGCATTTTTTTGGAATATGTAATGGTATGGAAAATACTTTCAACATAATGTCAGTCAAATAGTTTACAAATTTATAGCCTACAAATACTTATAGTGTATATAAAATGTCCATTAAAATCTATAGTTACATATCTATTTTAGAAAGTTATCTTCATTTAGTCTAGATCTCTATTTCTACATATATTGACATCTCTATTTTTGTAATAGTACTATTAAAATTATGATGCTGCAATGAACAAACTTGTACATAAATATTCTCTGTACTAATTTCTATGAGAAGTTCTCCTCTGCCCCCTTTCAATAAAGTACATATGTAATGTAAATATATGAAATCTAGATATATGCCCATATATTTACATATGCCCAAGAGAAATATCTGGAAGTCATCTTCAACTTTCTTGGCCCTCCAACCAATCGGTTACTAATTCCTATAAGTCTATCTCATTTACACCTTTCTAATGTCCCTCCTTTTTTCCATCTTTCCTGTCATTGCTCTTCACTACTTCTCATATGGATAACTGAAACTATAATCATCTATTTTATCTGTTGTTTCTGTAATATTTCTACATTCCACCTTTCCAACCCTCAACATTTCCTGATTATTATATCTTATCTTTTAAAATTTCATCGCTATGAAGAAAACTTTACTCAAATTTCTAACACCCCAATTCTAAGTCTAAGATAGGTTAGCTTTCTCTCTCAAATTCATTGTTTGTGCCTCTATCATAATTATATTTATATAGTATTATATGTATCTATTTATGTCTTGCATCAGGACAAATGAGCATGACTTTTCGTCTTGCATCTCAATTCTTATAGCAAAGTGCCTAACTTACAGAGGATCTCAAAAAATATTTACTTAAAAACTGTTTAATTTTAGAGTAAAGACAATCTTAGATTAGAGTAACAATCACAAAGCAATCTTACTCCATCTGCTTTTTGATAAATAAATTTAAGAAAAGTAAGTGTTAGTTCAAAGCCATTACAGATGAATTTTCAGAGTAAAGGTCTCTGAGAACATCATACCAAGTAAAATCTTTAAAAACGTTCAAGCTAATTTTCAGGTGCTTTCTAGAAATGCTCTCTGCACCTGAAGACAGATAAAGAATTTCAGGATAGAGAAGGCTTTCAAAAGTTAATACTAATATTCATTTCACTGTAATATTGAAAGAATATCATGGGTAGTCATTCAAATATTGGGTTAAATAAATTAAGGAATTCCCAAACAAGCTTAGATATTCTCTTCCCCACCCCACACCCCAGTTTGAATGATACAAAGCAAATGACTATAACACTCTTCCCAGTATCCATATCCCATTACAATGTCACTTTGTATCTCCTCCCACTAAGTGTGGCATATACTGACCTATCCCTTGAATCTTGGCTTGCACTATGATTTGTTTTTATCAATAGTCTATGGTAGAATTGGAGTCATGCCACTTCAAAATTTAGTCTTGCTCTCTTTCACTCGTTTCTTCTATCAAGCCATCATGAGAACAAGCCTAGGGTGGTCTGCTGGATGATGAATGACACATGACCCAGTCACAAGTGTCATCCCAGCACATCTACTTAACTCAGAAGCAGAACCCTCTGAAATATTTACATTCCTTCTGATGCATAACTAACCACAGAAGCATAAGAGTGCCCAGCCATAAAAACACAAAATTATAACTGTCCGATTGAGCCCAGACCAATTTGCTGACCCACAGAATCACGAACTAAATAAATGGCTGTTATAATAAGGCACTAAATTACGAGGTAATCTGTTAATCAACAAAAATTAATTGATATAACCTTTTTGTGCTTTAGTTTCCTAATGTAAAATGGGAATAACAATATTACCTATCGTATATGAGTAATATGAGTATAAAATTAGCAAACGTATTAAAATAATTTGAACAGTGCCTGACACACAGTAAGAACTAATAATGTTGACTATTGTTATGTCAGTTTAACACATCACTGCTTAGAATGTCATTCAAAGACTCTCAGTTCTGAACTCATATTTCAAATATAATTTCCAAATATACTATTTAGAAAAAGAAGTGAGAAAACATGATTACAATTACATAGAACATGTAATATCTTCATCATTCTTAGGGGCAGCATGACCCAGACATTAGTGTTACCCAAGAACTACTAACTTCAACTTACATCTTTGCAAATATTGCATAGGTAGGTAAATGACCTGTATCTAGAAGAATAGTTTGCAAATTTTGGAAGTGCATTAAATGTTTGTAGAATGTCCAGGTGTTTTTATATGAAGGCACTGCATATACTATTGGCAATATTTTAATCAGCATTTACTGAGGACTTACTGTACTTATTAAATCATACTAGGGTATTAAGTCATAATATCTTCACAATAACCTATGAAATAGGTTACAAATAAATAATCAAAGGTTAAATATGTCTAGAAAGTAGGTTAAAACACTGAAAAAGTCAAGATCATAGATTCGGACACAGATGTGATTTCAAAATCATGGGTATATAGGTATGAAGAACAATATTGAGTGAAAGAGCAATAAACCCTTATATCTTTGACTCTCAAACAATGCTGGTAAATGATATCTAAATGAACATCAGGAGAATTTTAATATTATGCTCATATGCTTTTACCCCATTCCTTTTCTGTTATTCTTCTGTTAATGGAGTTCTAATCCATGCCCTTTTCCAAAACTTGTTAGAATGTAGAGGGAAATATACTACTTAGAAATGTGTAATTTGAAAAAATTCTAAGTGATGATAATAATGTCCTCTTATTCTTTACCACACTGAAAACACAAACCTATATAAAACCGATATGAAGTTTTAATCTAGAAATTAAAAATGGATTTTCTGTGAGGTTTTTTGACAACTTGAAGGAGCACTAAAATTTTAAAAATATCAACAAATTTGTATTAATGTATAAGTTAGCATTAGATTGTAAGAAAAGTGTCAAAAAAAAAGATAAAGTAATAATATGTTAGACAACTCTGAAATTGCCTCATGAGAACTGAGGACTCAATGACAGTGGCAACTAATAACATCTATATGCTCTGAAACCAGAAATTAATATATGATGCTCTTTCTTCTTTAGTTAGGAATCTCGAATCTGGTCATCAAAAGGTAGAAATTGGATTGGCCCTTCTGCTAGCATCCTTAATGATCCAACTAGAAAAATAGTTGCTTTATCTCCCTACAACTATGCTTGTTTTAGAGACTTAATTTCTCCAATGATGACTTTTTTCTACCAGGGGATTAAGTAAGAGTTTCTCTGAAATGGAAGCTATAATCTCTACTAGGCCACTTGGAACTCTTCATGCCACTGAACCTACAGGCAAATAAGGAAGTTCCTTTTCTGGCTGGGGTGGTTGTTCCTGGTTACCAAAAGGAAATAGAGTTGCTATCACATAGGGAGCAATGGAAAGGTAATGAAAAGGTATATCTGGAGCCTAAGATATTGTTGAGAGCACTACTTAAGACTCCTATAGTCAGAAGTTAAAAAGTAATGAAAAGCTATGGCAAAGCAATATGGACAGAGTAATAAACACTAAAAACATTTCAATAGATAAGATTTAGATCTTGCCCAGTAAAGAACCATGATCAGCTGAGGTAATACCTGATGGCGAAGGAAACAACATTCAAAGAAAGAAGTTCTAAATGTAAACTATAGCTGTGTGACCATAGGACAAAAGCAGCTATGTATATTTTACTTTTGATTATGACATATACCTATTTGTAAGTATTAACTTTTTTTACATTCTCTTTTTATTGAATATTAGGTATATTAATAATAGTTAACATCTCAATTCAATACTTAAGTTATAGTATCACCAAAGAGAAACTGAATGAGCTAAAAAAGCAATGAACAGAATCTTAAGGTAGATAAATGCCATATAGGACTTTGCATAGGCCTATTTACATAAGAGGAGTTGCATTGTGGTAAGCAGAGTGTGGTGTTGTTATGGTATTAATTTGGAAGCTAAATATGAGTTAAATGCCATTTATGGATGCTGAACAAAGAGGTGGGCTGTATTGGATTGTCTATTGACATACCAATATTACCACAACCTCATTCTAAGTTTTCTCTGTGAGACAAAAGAGAAATCAGAAATTACTTTTCCTTAAATCCTTTGCCAATGGTTCCAGTTTAGAGTTTTCCAATGAGAGACATTCACTTGTGATTTGGAAGCTAAAAAAAAAGGAAGATGGTAATCTCTGCCGGCAATTATAGTGAGATATGTTGTCAGGTGTATGACTCACAGCTGCTTCCCAGTAAGCTCTATGAACAACTCAATCTGCTACTGCTGACATAGATAATTGTTGGGAGCTTTCCAGAGACTCTTCATAATTTCAACTGCCAGAAAATCTTAAGAACCACCCAGTTTGTTACTTCGAGCTGAGAAAAATCACTAGAAGTTTCTGTGACTTGCGCTTCTCTTGCCCTTCCAATTATTAGGTAAGCTCCCAATTCTCTATATTAATTTATTTAAGGCCTAGAAGAAATATAATGGCTGATGTTTACTGACTAATATATTCCCATTAAGGACACTTTCAAGAATTTGCTCGCACCACTTTTGTCAGAGAACTTAGTACAATGAAAGATGAGAAACCACGTGCCAGATTAAAATGAAAGATTCCATTACTAAGAAACAAGAAGAGAGTGCATATCAATGGTAACCTCCCCTCAAATAATATCTGCTTTTCTCTCTTCCCATTCTAGGGATTCTTTTAAAGCTATTTTTCATAGCACTATATTGAGGGCAGAAGCCTCAAGGTAAAGAAAATAAACACCAGACATCTGTATGAATACTATATTCTTAACCCCAATGAATTACTTTTAGTTTGATTTCCTCTATTATTTTATTCAAGATGTCATTTTGGACCTCATCAAATTACACATGCACAAATATTACTTTATATTTCCCTGAGCCTCAGTTTCTTCAATTATTAAATAGAAATAATAACAATTTTGCCTTGCTTATTTCTCATGGAATTTTAGTAATCAAATGAGATGATTGGTGTAAAAATGGTGTGTAACCAACAAAGCCCTATGCAAATATCAAGGATTAAAATTATTATTACTTTTGTAACTGTACCAAAGTGTTCTATTGATTTATTTCCCAAAATTGTTTTTATCTCAGAAAGAGAGATCTGTACATGGTTCTGGCAGTAGAATGAAATGGATAAAGTCTCCTTTTTGCAATTTCTTTTGGCATCTTTAAGTAACACAGAACAAAAATGTCGGCAGAGTCATATTTCCCATAACAGGATGACCCTAGCAAGTGTGTTCTTGCCACTGGCAATGCTGCTTGTGAATCTTAACTTTCACGGTCAGTGCTTATGGGTTGACAGCTGGAATTTAAAATACTTGTAGCTAAATCATAAGAGCAGCTAAAAAGCACAGGCTATCTGCTGCAGATGTGCACTAAAATAACCTCAAATTTATCAAATCCACATTGACACCCATTAACAAAACATTTAGCAGTGTAAATTTTCTTCAGTAGTCTTATTTGGGGTTAACTCCAAAATGTATCTCTATGCTTTGTGTCTTATTCACAGGAAATAGTCACTGTCCTCAGCCAAGCATATTCTGACAAAATGCTGTTCACATGGCAACATCCATCAGACCCCATGGAAGCTGGTGAACTGGCACATCTTGGCTTTGCACCTCATCTGTCTGGACTGGACGCTTATTGAATAGGTGCTTGTGCTACAGACAGAATTTTATCTATCTTATTACAATCCACTGCACTGACTTTATCAACAACAAAAATAGCCAGAGTATACAATAAGCCTTTGGCTTAAATTTCCAGGAAGCTGAAGTTTATATTTGAAAGTTTATTTTTGCTCTACTTAAGTGCATATATCTGTTTTGAGTATCACGGTATTCTAAATGTCATATGTCTCATGTACTTATGATTCTCATGTACTTACATCTCTCATGGACCATCTAAGTCCTTACTGCCTTCTATTCTGGCCTAACCTTTCATAAATGCTCCAGGTATACCATAAAAACTCCCAACTAGAAATTTCAATTATTTTTAATTGGGAAATAGTTGAAATAATTTATTTTGTAATAAGCTCTAAATGATCTTCCATAAGGTCTTGTATCTTAATAGAAGATGCTTTATAATTAAGGAGTGGCCTCCTGAGCCAG
>NW_011888860.1:4873747-4878689 GCF_000151845.1 Pteropus vampyrus | reverse complement strand
AAGTAATTTTGAAAAATATTTATTTCTGAATTAAGGTTAGATTTGGATTTTCTTGTTAATATCAAAATTACATTTAAGAAAAGAGCATAAACATCTGGAATTAAATAGTAGTTGTCTGGGGCAATGTCATTTCATCGTGTTACCACTGGGGGAGATCGTAATACATTATAGCTCCAGTGGTGCTGGAGAGCCTCTGTCATTTCAGCCAATGCAGTAATGAATTACTAATCAGCAAAGTTTAGAAGAAGCGATATTTACTGAAGTACATTTCAAGAGGGAAACAGGCTACACGGGAGAGGGCTGTAGCCTCTTAGAGGTGGGGAGGTTTGTTTTATATCCAGGCCGTGATGGGAGGTTACAAAGTTGGTGCTAGCTGATTGATGTGTGAGGTCATTTGATTGACAGTTGCCTGTTAGATAACCTATTGTTAACTGTGCATGTACTTTCCCAGAATTCAGTTCATTATAATTAGATGCATGAACTTCCAGATGTATCTATGACATTATAATGATGGTATAATGAGGCCAAGGTGAAAAAAAGGTCAGAGAGTTCCTTACTGCACAAGCATTTGTGGCTATCCTAAACTGGTTGCTATGCTATGGTCATTTATTTCCTTGTACTCCAGGATGTAGGAGTACCGTTATTTAAAAAATGAATTTTTTTCTGGGAGGTCTTAGGGACAGCATTTGGGTTGGACTGTCGGTGTTGTCATTTCTATTGTTACAGAGTTGGGCATTCGCTCCCGTGGCTCATGGCTACCTAACTAACAATTGCTTAACTCAAAATAACCAAACTCATAATTTTCAGATTGTGCTACATATAATCCTTTGGGTTCTCTCAAGGATGGCAACATACCTCTTGTGAGAAAAGATCGCAGCAGGCATGCACCTCCTGACTCAGTTACAGCTTAAACCAGAGGAGGTCCTCTGTTACTGGAGAGAAACCCAGACAGTGGCCGAATGTGCAACCTTTTCAATCAAATGAATTTGAATCTAGACGTGAGCTTTACCACTTAGTGGATGTGGAATCTAAAGCAATTTCCTCACAAGAAAAACAGATGATGACATTTACCTCACAGTGGTTTCTGAGACAACAAATGTATAAAGCACTTAGGCTAGCTCCAGACAAAGATTATCCATTAGATCTAAAATCACTATTACAGTTTATCTGTTTTATAGATTTGGGTCTTTAATAAGATTTCATTTGATTTTAAGAATAATAAGATGAAATGTTTTATAACTTCTAATTTGGAACTGTATCTTTGTTTTAGATACTATGCTTGATAAAAACTGCATACTTAGTAGAAAGCCTGAGTGAAGCATTCATTCAAGTGTGAAAGAGTGTGATAAGATGAGTATACAGGCCATGTAGTAGTAATATTTGTTTACATTTATTGTGAGACCACAACCTATCCCAACACCCCTAACCAATACTACTAGCCAAGCTATGAGTAGAACATGCAGAGCATGGTCACCTCCATGAAACTGCTCTTGTTCCTTTCTTTCTCTCAGTGTGGTTTGGATCTCAAAATAGATAACAGAAAAAAAATTATAAATAATGTCACAAATTTTAATACAAGTGTTTATTAAACATTCTTCATGTAAATTTCTGTTGAAATTAATCTAAGATTTCTAAAGATACTTGAGAAGCTAGAATTTTCTTTCATGTATCCTCTTCCTGGCATAAATCAGTTTCTTTCTGCTCTCAGACCATTATCCTATCACTGAATCATGACTCCTGCCCCAATCTTTGAAAATACTGTAATTTTCATCTGAATACTGCTTTTAATTATCTTTTATTTATTAAAAACTTCTCATTTTTCAAGACCTCTTCAAGTTCTTCAAAACAATTAAAATTTATCATTATCATAAAGTCTTCTTTGATGGCTATAGATAATTGTCTCTCTTATATGAATCGTTCTCACAGTTTGAGTCAATGTTACAAATTTAGCCCTTACTATTTTCTCTTTGTTTTGTGCATATTCATTTTGCCTCCCAATTAGATTGCAGATTCCTTAAGGGCAACATTATAAACATATCCCAGATATAAGATAAATGCTTGTCAGTTGATTTCTCAGCAAAGGCTTGAAACTAACCATTAATTTAAGAAGCAGGTTTGTCACCAGTAAAAGGTACTAATAAGCTAAGGATGTTAAACCAGTGTGGTATGCTGCAAGGCCTATTTCAAAAATTTAGCGTACTCGAATCATAAAAAACAACAAAAATTTTTCCATTTACATTATAATCTCATAGTATAATATAGCCATCTTAAATTTTACCCTTGTATGTTAGACTCAACCTAAAATTATATTGGAGAGGTATTTCATCATAAAATATAAAATGGTGGCACATTTTTCCCCAAACCTTTCTGTCCTTTGGATTCTATTTTAATCTCAATATTTTTACCAGTTCGTGATGCCAGTCACTGTGACAATAGAAACAGTGCTAGCTGGCTTTGCCGTACTTGCTCTTCATGGGAACTGGTAAAATAATTATGTCACCTGCTTAGATAGACTTATTGGCATCTTTTGTAATTCTAGCTTGCCAATTCTAAATAAAAAAAAAGAATAAAAAACCTCTTCCCAATTATTTCTCAACTTTTTTGAGAGTTTAAGGAGTAAATTTCCACTTGTCATTTGACCATCAGGGCATAACCCTTCTCTCCTGCATTTGTCTGTAGCCCAGGGAGCCATGCTGGACCTGTGGTGCAGCGATAGCCATAGAGTGTAGGACTTCATAAATCCCTGATCTGCTGTTGAGACCACAAGTTGAGACCCTATTTATTGTCATGTGTGTTATATTCCTGTTGAAATAACTGGGTTTGTAGTAAAATTAAGTGAATCCCTTAATGTTTAAGTTATAGTTATTAAAGCTGGTTCTTTGGTTTTAAATGAATCCATAGGAGGAAATGTTATTTTATAGGATTAGAGAGGAAGGAAAAGTAATATGATACTTGGACCTAAGCTGAGTAGAAAAAAAGAAAGGGACTCCTTGTTATTTGTCAAGGTCTTATCTAGGGATTATCAACAAACAGAAGGAGTAACAAACTGGATTTGTAATCATATTTGTTGAAATCTGTAAATGGAGCTGGGGTAAGCAAAGTGATATTTCTTTATGCTGAAACTACTCTGTTTTATATACAGTGTATTGTGTATCCTCCCAAGTTCTTTTATTAAATTATACATTCCTTAAACAAAGGACTCTTCATTTTTTATTACTTTTATGGAGTTCTTACTATTTGCTAGGAACTATTCCTATTAAATCATATCTCATTTATTAATTTACACATTTTGGGTTCTCATTAATATTTTTAACTTCTAATATTTCACTGCTATAGGCTTATCCTCTTAAATATCACTTCTTATTTTACAGTGCAAGTATAGAAGTGATAAAAAATTAGATGATTTCTGCAGGGATAATAAAATAGACCCTATGAATTATTATTACTATTGTTATTATTATTATTATTATTAATTTTTAGATGAGGCAACCCTTGGTTGACCTCACAGATTGCAAGGATCTTGTCAACTTACAATCCCTTATCTTTTACACCTGGTCTTCCTAGGTGGTTTCCCATCCAAGTACTAACCAGGCCCAACCTTGCTTAGCTTCCAAGATCAGATGGGATCAGGCTTGTTCAAGGTGATATGGCCATAGACCCCTATGAATTATTTGATATCAACTTTTTAATGTCTTCTATCTCTTTCTCATAAAAGTAGAGGGCAAAAGTTGCTCGTGTGTTTGCCATTTCACATTATTTGGATTCTGGACGAGAGAATAAACATTTTATGAGTAAATTTCAACATCTTTTTACCTGTAGAAAATATATCCACTTGTAGTGCCATTTATACCTTTGTCACTGTACTACTTACAAAACAGCTATTCACCTAGATATAACACTATTCTTTGATATCCATAAAGCTTCTGCTTTTGTATTCAGAACTGATTCTTGTCTGCAAAGAATGAGTAAGCCTTTCCTAAACTGAAGATGAATAACAACCAACTTGTCTAAAGCAGTAGGTGTTTAGATGTACTACTTTAAAAGTATGTTATAGTAAAATGTGAATAATTGTGAAAGGTTTTCCAGAAATCAGTGTGCAAGTCTTTCTGGTGAGCATGATACATTTGTATGTCTTTGGACATCTCAGGTAGAGGAAAATGTCAAGCATCATAAGTGGCAACTTCAAGCAAGTAAGATAAGAACCCACATAAGATGTGTTTATGATTAACTAGAGTTCTAAAAGTTCTAATTTTATGGGCAAGGAATACGTTTAGGATTGACTATACAGCCACATTTCTATCCCTAAACATTAAACATAACATAGAATATTTTCCCCTATATTTTCTATGCTTTTATTTTACTACTCATATTTCCAGCAGAAACCCTGTTTATAGTTTAATTGAAGTCTCAGATATAGTCCTTTTTGCTTTCCTATTAAGATAGTTTCCAGAGAGTTCTTTGTGTAAAAGAGAGTTATGACACTTCTAGTCATTCATAAAATAATATGAATTAAGTTAATCATCTTCATTTTCTCCTACAGGTAAGAGACCATATAATTTTTATACAAACTAGGAAAAAATTTAGAGTAAAAAAAAGGAGTTGTTAAGTTATTCCAGAACAAGTATAATTGGGACTGTTCAAGAAAAAGTAGTATGTATAATTGCTTTACTCCATAGTTCTGGCTGAGCAAAATTGAGTCAAGAAAAGTTTTTTATTGGAAAAATGAAAACCAAGTAACATTATATACTGAAGTATTTGAGGGATCCACAAGCCCTTTCCTAAGGTAAGAGGTATAAATATGAGACTTATGACTGTATAGCAATCCTGGAGTAGGTAGGACAAAGATGTGGGACAAAGTTAAAAAAAAAAAAAGATAGTAAAATACGAAAAGATAGGAACCAGGGTGAGGTTATGATGGTATGAGATGACAATAAGGTCAAGA
>NW_011888860.1:4862977-4872507 GCF_000151845.1 Pteropus vampyrus | reverse complement strand
AGGTAGGACAAAGATGTGGGACAAAGTTAAAAAAAAAAAAAAAGATAGTAAAATACGGAAAGATAGGAACCAGGGTGAGGTTATGATGGTATGAGATGACAATAAGGTCAAGAAAAAAAAAAAAAAAGATTATGGGATCTGCATCAAACATAGCAACTCCAAACTATGAAGTGAACAAAGGATAGTTGCCAAGGAAATTGTAGCAGCATTTTATCATTATTTGAATGTGTCTTTGAAAACTAAATACAGACCTTTCAGGTAATCTGGACTGAATCATAAAACAAGTTATTTTTAAATTTATTCCCAAACAGGTTCATGCAAAAGATAACTGCAGCCCTCTTCCTAGAACACACATGAGTAGAGAGAGTAATATAGACAGCAAAGGAGAGGTTCCCTCTCTGCCCAGCCATACCTGTGGTGTGTAGAAGAGCAGGACCATCTCTAGCACATAGCCAGAGCAGTGGCTGAAGTGGCTGCAGTATGCGAGAAGAAAAAGCAGAGAGATGATGACCAAGCTTGCCTTTGATTCACTATGGTAAAATAGCATGAAAGAAAAAGAGGAAGAAGCACTGAAGAACTATGTCCATGTTCATGATATTTTAACATACAGTATCATCACTCTATGATACAAATGGACCTATTCATTTTCTAAGGTAAAGCATAAGTTGGCAATTCCTACTTCACTCTCTTTGTTAAGATAGTCGACAGTATAATCATCCATAATGAAAGCAGCAGCAAAATAAGTTGTGCAAATTATGATTTCTCCATAACTCGACATTTCTATTTTCTGTAAATAATGAGATAGTAGCTTATGATTTAGTAGTTTATGATTTAGAGTACACTCTCTTCACATCACACATATCTCCATTTAACAAGGTAGTTTTAAACTTGTCCTGCTCTACTAGAATTAGTTTGATTTTGTCAATACCAAAGGAATTGCATTGCTTAGAGTGAAGCAAGAATTGGCATTCCATTTTATAAATTAGAAAACAGAGGTTTATAATTATAAAGTAGTTTTCCAAGGTCAAGGAAGCAGTAAATGATGATGTTGGAACTCAAGATATATCGTTTGATTTTAATAGCATATCCTTCCCACAATTCCAAAATACCATTTCAGATATAACTTATTACTAGAATAGATAGAGCTCAAAATATTTTAGGTGAAGAAAGAAATTATTTTAAAACCAGAAGTAAGGCACTCTATTTTGGAATTATGGGATAACTAATTTAAGCACAGTAAGCCTGTACTCTCCTATTTGTCTCTAACTATGTTTTTCTTCATGTGTGCCTAAGTCTGTGTGTATGTGTGTGTATGTTTCTAAAATTAGGGTAAAAAATTTTGGAGTCATTGTCAACTAAGTAATTAATCTTTCTTATTAAAAACAATATGTTTCCATTTTTCTGTATTATTTCTCTTTAACAAAAATTAATGTAATCTTTCTTTAATTTGCCAATTATATTTTATTTTTTAAAAATAAGATTCAGTTATAACATGGTTATATGTGTTGTAATTTATTTTTTTGAAACTTCACTATTTCTAATATTCATAAAGTTTTTTTAAGTCTGAATCATTTGAAAATCTTATCTCTATTATTGGTTGGATTTTGCATTGTAAACACAATAAGAGAAATGCTATGATATTAAGAAATAGTCTTGTAGGAAGAGAAGTTAATTTAGAAGTCTAGTTCAAGGCCTTTTACAGTAAAGTAACTGAGAGATATGATTTTCCTTAGTAAAGTGTTTTATCCATAAAAAACATTTACTATTAAATAATTGTGGTTACTGCTACTCGAAGAACATTTCCTGACAATATCAAACTGTGAGGTTTATTTAGTCCTAGAAAAAGGAATAAATAGGTACCTTTCTTGTAATAGAGAAAAAGAAAGATAGGTCAAGAGATAGAAGTTTAGAAATATATCATGACCATGTGTTTATATTATTTATAATTCTTATGTAATTCATTCTCTTTATGTTCATCTATATTTGGCCAATTTAGATAATTCTGAGTCTTTAACAAAATATTTAAATAAAAATCACTATAATTTGAACTTTATAGTTCTAGAAACTTGATTCGTTTCCCTTTTAAAAGAGAAATAAAAAGGCTTTTATTAGGTTAGTCAGATTTGAAAGCTGGCCTGCCATTGCTTTATTCAGGAAGGATTATCACGTAAAGAATTCTTCTCATTTTGGATAAGTCTTTGAGCTCTAATGGCCATGTGCCACAGCCACTTTTGCATTCTCCCATAGCTCTCATTTTATATCATATTACTATTTTAGCTACAAAAGTAAAATAAAAACATTGCAGCAAATTTAGAAACAGAGTCAAAATGCTCATTTTCCACCTAAACACTTTTCTTCCATTTTCTCATCCAATTTTGTTTCATCAATCTATTTTGCTTATTTGTGATAAAAAAGCAGATACTAGTTATGGCCTATATTCTGGCATCTGATAATTGCAAATAGGAATTAATATGGGATGTGCCAGCAGTTATTTTTGAACACCTCATTTTCCCCTAAGAATGGGCTGACCTTTAGTAAATGTATAATCTATTTGTATGTCCAAGAGACATAACAACCAATCCTCATTCTATAAGAAACAGACCTGTTATTACTCTTTCTTTCCCTCTATGCCTCATTGCCACCATGAAAACTTTAATTTCCTTTGCAAGCTTTTAAAAGAACCTTGTCTAATCTTTAGGACTGAGACCTAGAATCTAGGACACAAATGTGATAATATTGTACTGGGTAAAAATATAGTTGAACATAAACAGAGTGAGCTTTCTGAAAACTTCAAC
The DNA here is from genome assembly GCF_000151845.1 of Pteropus vampyrus. Classification (NCBI taxonomy): domain Eukaryota; kingdom Metazoa; phylum Chordata; class Mammalia; order Chiroptera; family Pteropodidae; genus Pteropus; species Pteropus vampyrus. Next base: position 4,869,712 of record NW_011888860.1, on the reverse strand, counting down.
ATTTAGTACAGATTGTTCTGCTGTGCTTGCCCAGAAAAATAATGTTGACCCTTCTAAATAGGAGATTGTGGTGAAAATGTCAAACAAACCCATTGTTCTCTTTTCTTCATTTTAACATTTTTGTTATTTTACTGACATCAATAGAACCATACAGAAACATTCCAGTTCTTAAAAGCCAACAGAAAATAATATGTAGCAAAAGAGTGATGCACTTAGGCAATAGCAACACCCAGACTGGTATTTACCACATTTAATGGAAAAATTTGGACAATATTTATCTTACATAAACATGTATCCTCACAAATAAGTCTATAAATAAGCTATAAAGAGAATACGATCTTTTAACCTTTATTTTTGATCCATAATTATCTACATTCTATCATCTCCTTATTGTATAGAAGATTGTTATTCAGTTTTTTTGATTCACATTCCTTGCGTGTCTACATTTTATAGTAATTCATAAAACAAATATTAACTGAATGTCTTCTCTGTACCAGGTACCTTTCTAGGTGGTTGGAGCACAATGGTGAATGCAGATTCCTGCATTCGTAAAGCTCTCTTTTGAGTGAGGAAAGGCAGAAAATAAACAATAAACTCAATAAATATAGATGCAAGAAGGAGATAGATGAGTGCTATGGAAAAATGAGTAGAACTAAGGTAAGTAAGGAGGATCAAATATGCTGTGGAGAAGATGGTTTGCAGCATTAAATAGGTGATTTAGGTAGCTTATGGCTGAAATAGTAGTCAGAACAAAAGCTCTAAAGTGGAAGTTTCTGACCTCTTAGGAAATAATCATCAGAGTGAGGGAGAAAGTAGAAAGAGGCAAAGTCAGACAGGTCAGGGAGCCTTTAGACTGTAGAAAGAAACTTTTATTCTCAGAGAATGGGAACTCATGTAGGATGGCTAGACAGCAAATAAAAAGACAGACACCCATTTAAATATCAATTTCAGATAAACTGAATACATTTTTAGCATAGTTATGCTATATACAATATTTGAGACATGCATATTTATAAAATATTGTGTGTTTTTCTAAAATTCAAATTAACTGGGTATTCTGGATTTTTTCTGGTCCCCCTAAACCATGATGGAGTTTAAGTGGAAGAATTACATGACCTGACTTATTTAAAATGATCACTCTGCCTAGAGAATTATTTTAAATGATCTATTTAAATTATGAGTTATTTAAAATTATCACAAATTAGTAGTTACAAAATAGGGGATGTAAAGTACAACGTAAGAAATGTAATCAATAATATTGTAAAAACTATGTAAAAGTGGGTACATAATCAGGGAGATTACTTCATAAATTATATAAATGTCCACAATTATGCTGTTCAACTTAAACTAATATTAAATAATATTGAATGTCAAAAAATAAAAAATAAAATGATTACTGCTGCTTAGAGAATGGACCGTGGAGTAGAAAGACCAGAAACAGGGAGATATGTAGGGTGGCTTTTGCAGTAGTCCACATGAAAGTTCATGGTGTCTAGAATCAGGATAACAATGTTGGTAGATAGAAAGTAATAAGGAAAGGTAGGGTAAGAAAAGAAAAAAAGCAAAGCACTTATTTATTGATGTATGTATAAGCAGATATATTTGATATGCATAAGTTTGGTTAATTTAGACTAATTGATTATGTGACCACTTCTTGCGTGAGAGGGAGGGAAACTATGGCTTCATCGCAAAACTGAATAAGAAAGTAGGAATGCAAAAATGCCTGTGGACTAGAAATCAAAACACCTGAGTCTTTTGTCACTTGTGTATATGTGCTTAAGAAGAATAACCATGAGAATTTTTTTTTTGCTTTTGTAAGTTCCAATTTAAATTTCCACATCTTTACTACACCAGATTATTGTGAAGACCAGATGAACTTGGTTTTTTTTTATTGTCTGTAATGTGTCATCTAAGAACTAGTTGTTATAGTATTGAGGTTATAGGTAAATCATATTGATAAAATTATGCAAGTGGGAAAACAAAGGATTCAGCAGGCTAAAGAAATGTCTTATTCTTATTTCAAGATAAGATAACTAAAAAATATTTTTCTTCTAGGTAACAAAACAAAAATACCAAGAATGCATAAAATTATTTTAAAAATTGTGTGCATGTATCAGTTTCACTTTTCTTCTCTTCACCTTTATTCTTTCAACAAAAAGAAGCAGACAGCATATATTAGCACACATTCTTTTCAGTGATGGGGTCTTCCACAGAGAGGAGAAAAGTAAATTTCACAAAAACTCAATTGTTTTGTATCTCAGAAAATCATTTAGGAATCACATTGGAATATAGTCGAGGTGATTAATGAAAAAATAATCAAAGATTCTACTGTAGTCTCAAGAAAAATATATTTGCCAGTGTTGAAATCAGAGTGTGAAATAAAGTAAGAACTGGAAAAGAAATGTGGCCAGCATTCATTAATCCATCCACTCATTTATTTAATAATTACTTCTTGAGTTCTCATTATGTATAAAAATCTATGGAGTATTTAAACTAAATAAAATAGAACCATTACACTCAAAAGAAATTTACATCAATAATCAAAATATTAGGTAGAATGCGATAAGTACTACAGGAGAAATATAGATAACATGTTACAGCAGTACAGAGGGAAGAGTGGGCAGAGCAAGGGTTGATCAGACACAGTAAATGATGTGGCAGCTATTGTCAGGTGGTGTCTTACCCATTAAAATAAAGGCATAGTTCTCTGTGGTGACAATGTAGGGCAAATAGAAAGAATAAAGAAAGTTAAGGTGAGCAAGATGGGTTAATACAACATTATGGAAAATATTAACTGTCAGATGAAGGCAGATAGTTTTATTATGTTGGCAAAAGTAAGCTATAAAAGGCTTTCGAGTTGAAAAACTACCAGAGCCAAGATTAAGAAAAATCAATCTGGCAGCATGAATAGGAAGAGCAGGAACAAACTAGAAAACTATTACAATCATCCAGTGGAAAGATGGCAATAGAATGAAAAGTATTTATTTGTGAGGTATGTATCAGTTAGGACTGGGATTAAATGAATGTAACAGGCCGTCTAAAATAAGGATGGCTTACACATGATAGACGTTCATCTGTATCTCATTTAAACGAAGACAATTAGCAATATTCAGTAACTAATATAGTGAATTCATGGAGTCTTTGGAGGATCTGAACATTCTTACTACCATCCTCATGTTTTTCAAGATGTGGTTGGATCTTCATCATCATATCCTTATTGCAGGCCTGGAACTGAAAGTAGAAGCAGAAAAAAGGACCTCTTCCTCTCTGAGTCATACATGATTTGATGGCCAACTTAATAGGAAGTGGGGTTAAGTAAAAACAATAAAATTAAAATCAAAGCTGTAAGATTGAACATTGAGTTAATACTTGTAACTGTTAAGAAAAACACTAAAATCATTAGAAATCTAAATTTGAAGAAGAGAGGAGGGTAATTGGATTAGGCTGAAATATTCACAAGCATACAATTATGTTTTCTGTCGCAGACATTATAAAACACTGGAATTTATCATATTTTATTATAACTTAAAAAATCTAGCATACTTAAAGTAAAGTTGATTTATTTGTTTATTTATTGGAAATTTGTTAATTGTCTAGAGGATTTTGGGGGGAGGAGGGAGGATTGGCTTTTCTAGCCCTACACTACAATTCAAAGGTGCTAGGGTATTGTGAAATCATTTTTACAACCATTTTTGCTTTCTTATCACTACTCAGTTTGAAAACTCTTAGAAAATTGATAGATTTTAATTTAACCTGATTGCACAGCATTGTACTTACAATAAACAGAAAATAGAGATATTAATTTTTTCATTAATTCATTCAATATTTATGAGCACCTATCAGATGTCAGGTACTGTTCTAAGTGTTGAAGATAAGGTAGTGAGTAAAACAGACAAGTTATTTTCTCTCAGGAGCTTAGATTCTAGAAGGAATATGGTAGGGACTAGGGAGGTCAGATCATCAACAAATATATGTGTGTGTGTGTGTGTGTGTGTGTGTGTGTGTGTGTAGAGAGAGAGAGAGAGAGAGACATATATATTTGGAAAAAATTGAGCTGAGAAATAAAGCAGAAAAAGCAGGATAGTGATACAAAGATTGATGAAAGACAAAGGGAAAATGAGTCAAATATACAGCTGAGCAAAAGACCCAGCAAGCAGAGGCAAGAGCAGATGCAAAGTAAAGAGACAGGAGGAAGGAGAAATGGTAGCAGGCATAAAATCATATAGTGACTTGTAACACATGAAAAGGACCTTATTTTATTATATTTTTAAATGAAGTGAGTGAATGGAAGGATGCATAGAAGTAACAAAGAAAGGTCAAATGGGCTACAGAATCAGATAAAATATTTCAAATTGGTCTGAAGAGATTATTGTTTTATAGATAATGACCTTGTCTTTACTCACTACCTTGTCTTTTAAAATATACTCACTTGAAATATTCTATAACGGTTCAATTTGCTTTCCTTTTGTTTTGTACTAATTTTGAATAGATTTGACCTAAAGCACTATCAGAACTAAATCTAAAGTGTGTGAATCTGTAATACCTTGAGTGTGCATTGTCTAACACTTGTTTCCCTACAGGCTGAACTGTGACTTCTGTGATCTTTCCAGAGCTATTTTGTTCTGATGTAGAGCACACAAGTTGAAGTTCTAAACCCTCAGTAGGTCTCCATGGTTACAAAATGACAAGCTGCTTCTCTGTACCCAGAAGAACTGGAATTTTTTCATGTGAAAATGAATAGCACCAAAGCTGCATTTTCAGAATGATATACTCAATAGTGAGTGACACATTTTTATTCCAATACAAACATAATGCATTAAATCACATTTAAAAAAAGATGAAAAGCATTAATGTAGGCACTTATTGACAAATGTTCAAGAACATGAGCCCAAGAGGTCAACAGCACAATTATGAATTCACTAAAGACTACACTCAGAGTAAAATTCTCTTTCTATAAGAAGCTGAAATTAACCGATAACTGATGGGACAGAATATGTATTTTCTGGAAAAAAATAATATATGTATATAATTATTATAAATATAGTACTAATTTATACATATAAATGGAATTTCTGTATTTTCACATTTGAATTCTATCCCTTAAAAATACTTCTGAATGCTCTAAGTTAAGTAAAAAATTCTACATGTATTAATTTTAAATGAATCTCTCCTCTTTCTTTTCAGTATTCTTATGCTACACTATGCTTTAACTCAGAATTTTCTTTTTCATTATCCAAAAAGATTACACTAAAATAATTTTGTCAACTTTTAGTATAGATACGATTTTTCGAAACTGTTCACATTCCATGTAGTTTGGAATGGAACTGTTTAATTGATGCTAAGCTTTAGGATAGGCATATTTGTCTGTTTGTAGATTGTGGCCTACTAGAGCAAATCAGAACATAGAGCTAGGCTTGACAAACAGGTGTTTTCATGTGCAAGAAAAGGAAACCAAATAAGATGACAGGACAATGCATTGAACAATGAATGACTCACAGAAGTATGAAACGATAGAAAGACAAAATTATAATAAAATAAAATAACAGTAAGATTTTCATTCTATTTTATGGTCTTAAAAAGGACACTTTGGTCATAGATATGATAGTCATCAGTCTGAAAATATAGCAGATACTTCTAAAGTAAATCTTTCTAACAATGTATAAAAATAATTATACTCTACAAACAACTAGGATTTATCCCAGGTATGAAAAACTAATTTAAGATTCAAAAACAATTATAGGAAGTCCTTATTTAATCTCTTTTATAAGTTCTTTGGAACTGCCATTTAAAGTGAAACTACATATGATATAACCAATTTTACACAGACTAATTGATATAAACAAGAGTTAAGTTCTCACAACATATTTCCGGTCACAAAAATATCACCAGGTATCTTTGGAAAGTTGGCAGAATAAGAGACTTCCCCAGATGTCTCTCCTTGAAACAACAATAAGATGAACATCTAAAACTCAACAAAAACACCCAAACTGCACAACTGCACATCTGAGCGTGGGATCTGAGCATAAGAGCTACCATAGGTCAGAACCCCAGGTGTCGGGCGATAGACTGGGAGTAATAAAGAAGCTGCCTCTCCCAGCTGCCAGAGCCCCCTGAAGTAGGTAGAGGAGGGGAGAAAGAGCAGCAAGTTTGTGCTGTAAGTTCCCTGAACATTCCTGCCTGGGATAGCTATGAGCTCCCTGTGGCAGCCTATCTGCAGAGCCAATCATCAGGGCAGAAGTCAGAGAAGCAGAATGACAGAGAAACAACATTTCATTTTTACCGACCATGGTTACAAAACCAAGGCTGAGCTGCAGCCTCCAACCCCCAATCAGAGGGCGCCTCAGGCCATACCCTCTGAGACCAAACACCACAGACCCCCAGAGGAATCTGAGCACGCACTACCGAAACAGTTGCTAATACTATCAGGGACTAAAACTGAGGGTAGCAAGTGTGATTAAATACCTATCAGAAAATAAAAAGTCATTTTTAAGGCTTTATATAAGCAAGGATCCACGAGGCTTAGACGCCATCTACTGTAAACCAGAAAAAAAAAAGTGCTTTATTTGCAGCAGGCTAAAGAAAGACTTTTATATAATAAATCTTCTTTCTGGAAAAAAAAGCAGAATATGTTTCCATTAATGCCCAGGCAGAGAAATAGTCCATTGAACACCATGCACAACCAAGGTGACAAGGCAACTCAGAAAGAAAGAGAAAAATCTCCAGAAAATAAGCTTG
>NW_011888860.1:4859068-4860942 GCF_000151845.1 Pteropus vampyrus | reverse complement strand
TAGACAGATCATCCAAAGAGAAAATCAATATAGAAATAACATTCTTAAATGATACATTAGATTAGCTGGACATAATTGATGTTTATAGAGCCTTCCATCCCAAAACAGCTGCTTACACATTCTTCTCTAGTGCACATGGAATATTCTCAAGAATTGACCACATACTGGGACACAGAGATAGCCTCTACAAATATAAGAGGGTTGAAATCATACCAATCATATTCTCTGATTATAATGCTCTGAAACTAGAGATCAACTGCAAAAAGAAACCAGGAATAACCACAAAAACATGGAGATTAAACAACATGCTACTGAAGAATAACTGGGTCAGAAAAGAAATAAAAAGAGAGGTCAAGAGATACATAGAATCAAATGATAATGATAGTACAACATATCAAAACTTTTGAGACACGGGAAAAGTAGTCATAAGAGGAAAGTTCATATCATTACAGGCCAATCTCCAAAAACAAGAACGAGACCAAATAAATAACCAAACGATTCATCTTAAAATAACTAGAAAAGGAAGAATAAATGAAGTCTAAAGTCAGCAGATGGAAAGAAATAATTGATATTAGAGCAGAAATAAATGAAATTGAGAACAACAACAACAACAACAAAAAACAATAGAAAAAATAAATGTGGCAAAGAGCTGGTTTTTGAGAAGGTTAATAAAACTGACAAACTCCTGGCTGGACTCATTAAAGAGAAAAGAGAAAAGAAACAAATAAACGAAATCAGGGATGAAAGAGGGGAAATTATGACTGACATCACAGAAATACAAAGGATCATACAAGAATAATATGAAAAAGTATATAACATCAAATTAAATAACCTAAAAGAAATGGACCAGTACTAAGAAAAATACAACCTTCCTAGACTGAATCAAGAAGAACTGGAAAATCTAAATAGACCAATCAGCAGTATGGAACTTGAAACCTACCAAAAAGTAAAAGTCCAGGACCAGATAGCTTCACCAGTGAATTCTACCAAACATTCAAAAAAGATTTAATAACTATTCTTCTCAAACTCTTCCCAAAAAATCGAAGAGGAGGCAATACTTCCCAACTAATTTTATGAGGCCATATTACTCTGATACCAAAACCTGGTAAAGATAACACACACACACACACACACACACACACACACACACACACACACAATCTACAGGCCAATATCCCTCACAAACACAGATGCAAAAATCCTAAATAAGATATTAGCGAACTGAATACAGCAACAAATTAAAAAGATTATACATGATCAAGTGGTCTTCATCCCAGAGGCACAAAGGATGGTTCAACATACACGAATCAATTAATGTGATACACCACATAAACAAATTAAAAAATAACAATCATATGATCAAATCAAGAGATTCAGAAAAACCCTTCGACAAGATACAGCATCCATTTATGATCAAAACACTTAACAAAATCAGTATAGAAGGAAAGTAGCTTAACATAATAAAGGCCATGTATGACAAACCCTCAGCCAATATTATATTTAATGGTGAAAAACTAAAAACCTTCCCTCTAAGACCAGGAACAAGGCAAGGCTGTTATTCAATATAACGTTGGAAGTTCTAGCTACTGCAATCAGACAAGAGAAAGATATAAAAGGCATCCAAATAGGAAACAAAGAAGTGAAACTGTCAATACTTGCAGATGACATGATTCTATATATAGAAAACCCTAAAGACCATACTAGAACACTACTAGAAACAATAAGCAAATACAGTAACATCTCTGGATACAAAATCAATGTTCAATAATCCATACCTTTCTTATATTCTAATAATGAAGTGTCAGAAGAAGAAGTAGGAAAAAATAATTCCTTTTGCAATTGCAACAAAAAGAATAAAATACCTAGGAATAAAT
>NW_011888860.1:4858175-4858475 GCF_000151845.1 Pteropus vampyrus | reverse complement strand
AAATAATTTTCAACAAAAAGGCCAGAAACATACAGTGGAGAAAGGAAAGCCTCTTCAACAAATGGTGAAAAATGGAAAGCCACCTGCAAAAGAATGAAAGTAGACTGTTGTCTATCACCACACACCAAAACTAACTCAAAATGGAGTAAGAGTCTGAATATAAGACCCAAAAGAATAAAATGCATAGAAGAAAACAGGAATGAAACTCAAGGTCCCTGGGCTTAAAAAGGATTATATGAATTGACCTCAAAAGCAAGAGAAGTCAAAGCAAAAATAAATGAATGGGACTACATCAAACTG
>NW_011888860.1:4853741-4858125 GCF_000151845.1 Pteropus vampyrus | reverse complement strand
AAAGCAAAAATAAATGAATGGGACTACATCAAACTGAAAAGCTTCTGCACAGCAAAAAACTGTCAACAAGGTAAAAATACAACCATCTGAAGGGTAAAATATATTCGCAAGTAACATCTCTGGTAAGGGCCTAATATCCAAAATATACAAAGAACTCATACAACTCAATAACAACAACAACAAAAAACAAACAATCCAATAAAAAAATGGGCAGAGGACCTGAAGAGACACTTCTCCCTAGAGGACATACAAATGGCCAATAAATAATGAAAAGATGCTCAACATCGCCAGCTATTAGGTAAATGCAAATCAAAACCACAATGAGATATCATCTCACACCTGTTAGAATCGGTATAATCAACAGGACAAGTAATAACAAGTGTTGGAGAGGATTCAGAGAAAAAGCAACCCTCATACACTGCTGATGGGACTTCAAATTGGTATAGTCACTATGGAAAACAGTATGGAGTTTCCTTTAAAAAGCTAAGAATTGATCTACCATACAATCCAGAAATCCCTCTGCTGAGTATTTACCCCAAAGACTTAAAAAATCATATCCAAAAAGATGTTTAAACACCGATGTTCATTATTCACAGTGGCCAGGACATGGAAGCAACCGAAGTGTCCTACAACAGATAATTGGCTAAAGAGGCTGTGGTACATATATACAATGGAATATTACTCAGCCATAAGAAGAGATGAAATACTGCCATTTGCGACAACATGGTTGAACCTCAAGATAATCATGCTAAGAGAAATAAGCCAGACAGAAAAAGTTGAAAATCACATGATATCACTTATATATGCGATATAAACCTAAAAGCAACAAATGAACAGGACACACAATAGACATTTTTTTTAAAAGTATTCTTGGCACATAAGCAATTAATAAAAATCAATAGATTATTTTCTGTTTATTGTGATACTTGCATTTTTGAAAATTTTTAAAAGTGATTTGCAGTGATTTCTTTTCTCCAAATGTTCACATGCATGCCTAACCATGTGTTTAAAATTTGTATTCTTTTTTTAAAGAGTTCATACTCTAAATTTTGCAAGCTTCAGGCACTATAAAATCATCATCTTTTTGTAATTTCAATACTTAAAAGTAAGGAACTAAAATTGCTACTCACAACTTTTGCTTGCCATATCATGAAGTAACTGTTGGAGACAATGCATACAAATTTACTTTTGGCTGTAGAATAGAGTCAGTACAGGATATAATCTCTGAGAGAAAAAGGACACAGTGGTGAACCTCAGAAACTTCCTGGTTCTCTGCCTAGAAGCATTATGTGGACAATGGCAAGGGAAAATAGGGCTCAGAATATGGCAGTGTTGCTAGGCTCAAGAGGCAAGGATTAAATGCTGAGACTGCAGATGAGGCTGTATTTTGCAGGACAAGGAACCAGAAATAAGGGACAAATGTGCAAGCTATGCGTTCATGGGGTGAGACTCTTTGAGGCTTGGCAGAGAATACCAGAAAGTGGGAAACTGTGAACCAAATGAAAATTCCATTGGTCACAAATTTCAGGAAGATGTAGGTATTCTAAAATAATTGGAGTGGAGAGATCTCACTGAACTCTCAGAGCTTTTATTGAGATAGCAGACAAGGCATGCCTTAGCTAAAAGAATAGTGTTAGAATTTGGGCTTCTTTAGATTCACACTAAAAATTATCTTTTAAAAAATCGTTTCGGTACAAATGAAATTTAAGGAACTATTTCCGTTGTTTTTCCAGAGAAGTTAACCCATTTCCTAACAGCGTTTAGGAGATTTAATTATTTTTCAGTTAAAATGGATTAAAACACTTTCCATTATCATTTTATGAGTCAATATAGCATTATGGATAAGAACTGTGAGATGTTGGTTCATGCTTAACCTCTCTGTTCTTCGGTTTCCTCATCATAAAAAGAGAATAAAAAGAATACATAAAAAAAAAAAAGCCTACGAAGGACAAGACGATCTGCCATTATATTAGCTTTTTGCTGAAATAAAATGCAACACCATTCACAATCATCATGCAGTAGCCATAATACTCAACAATCAATTAAAATTGAAGCAGCAGGAAAACATGACCTGTTAACAGAAGAAAAACACAATCAATAATACAGATTTACAGAATACAGACATAATAGAATTAGTAGGTTGTCTTTAAAACAGTAATTTTAAGTATGTTTAAGGATTTGTGAAAAAGATTAAAATATTAAGGGAAAATATAGGGAATATTTATAGATAAATGGAAACTGTAGGAAAGGCCTAATTTAATTCTAGAATTGAGGAATAAGATATCTGAAAAATAATATCACCACATAGAATTTAAAAACTGGCATTGCAAGAGAAAAGATTAATAAACTTGTAACAAGTAAATAGAGACCATGAAAACTAAAACATAGGAAATAAAAGGCTGAAAACATGACACACTGTCAGAGACCTGTGGAAAATATTAAACAATCAAATATATATGTAAATAGAGACCCAAAGGAAAGAAGAGAGATGTTGTGGGTGGAAAACTCATTAAAAAAATAAAGACAAATATTTTCAATATAATGAAAAATTCAAGAAGCTCAGTGAATCTTCAGAAGGATAAAAACAACAACAAAAGAATCAAATAGGCATATTATGTACAAACACCTGAAAATCAAAGAGAGAAAGAAATTCTTCCAAGCAGGCAGAAGAAAAATGACACATAACACAGACAGGAACAAAGGTGAGAATAAAGCAGAGTTTTTGTTAAAGACAGCGTAATCCAGATGGTAATGAAAGTGCATCATTAAAGTGCAGAAAAAAAAAACCCACAAATCTGTCAACCAAGAATTCTCTATTCAGCTAAATCTTCAGAAATTATGGTGAAATAATAGCTTTAGAAGAACAAGAACAGAAAAAGAAAAAAAAAGTCCCCAACAGACTAGCCATATAAGAAGTAAATGAGGTTCTTTAAGCCAAAGAAAGATGATACTGTATGGATTCTGAGCTATATATAAAGGAAAACATGCCATTAGAAATTATAAAAATGTGGTGAAATAAATACAAATGATATTTAGTGGTTTAAATTAATAATAATGATAATAACATAATGTGGAGTGATAAATGGAACTATATCATTGTAAAGTTATTAAATTGTATGTAAAGTAGCATAATATTAATTCATGATAGACATCCTTGATATCTTTGAGGCTCACAATGCATTAAAGGTCTAGCCCTGAGTTCCCCTGCTCTCTCTCATTAAATGTGCCCCCTACTCAGCAGAAAAGGCTCCTCCCTGGTTAGTTTCCCTACGAGCCAGACCACTTATATTCTATTGGATTTTTAACCTAATATATTTCACCTCTTTGCAGCCCAGAAAATTATTCAAACAAGCCAATCACATCCTCCTGCAAAAATGAAGGGTCACACACATTTTTGTCACTACAAAGCCTATCTCCTACAGCACATGTTGATCTACTCTGATCCTTAATGCAACCCCATATCGTCCTGTATGGCTTGTAATGTTCGCTTCCCCTGAGGCTGTGAATATATGTGGCTAAGGAATTTTTGCTAACCTTATATGTCTAGAATTGACTATCATGTGTTTGGTCATCTCCACCTATTTAGGGCAACAGATCCTTCCTGTAATGGAGTGAATAGAGGGTGATTAGATAATAGTGGCAATAAAACGCTATGGTAAAAATATTTAAATATGTGATTAATGCAAAGAGGCAGAAAAGGAAGAAAAAATATTAAACAAATTAAAAGCAAATAGTAACATAGTAAAACTAAATGCAATCAAATCAATAATTAAAGTTAAATGTAAATGCATTAAATCTTTGATTGAAAGATATAGAATGTTGGATTTGATTAAAAGCAAGAAACAATTACATACTGATTATGAGAGATGCATTTTAATAAAATGTCACTGATTAAAAGTAAAAGGAATAAAAAATAAACAAATATTAACCATAAGAAAGCTGGAGTGGCCATATAAATAATAAAACAGTTTCTCTTTAAGAAAAACTATATTATCAGAGATAAAAACATTACAGGATGATGAAAGAATCAATGCATCAAAGAGGCTCACAATCTTAAATATGTATATATTTAATAATGTAGCTTCAAAATAATGAAGCAAACAATGACATAAATAAAAAGAATAAAAGACAAATCCATAATGATTTTGGAGATATTATAACTCTTCTTTTAATGTTTAAAAGAAAAAATATGGCCAAAGAAGAAAAAATCAATATGGTTATAAATGAACAATAATATTAATCAACTTAACTGACATTTAAAGAATAATTTACCCTAGAACTGCAGAAAATTTTTTTTACAAGTGTACATAGAACTTTCAATATTATGGGTCCTATGTTGAGTCATAAAATGCCTCAATAAATTTCAAAAGATTGTAATCTTAAA
>NW_011888860.1:4830342-4853066 GCF_000151845.1 Pteropus vampyrus | reverse complement strand
GGAAATAAAAAATTGAAATAGTTTTATATTTGTAAAAGTATTCATATTCATTAGTAAAAACTTCTCCCAAAGAAATTTTCAGTCCCAGATGTATTCTCTGTTGAATTTTATTAAACATTTAAGGAAAAAAAAGCAAAAAATACCCTCAAACTCTATATCACACCATACACAAAAATTAATTTAAAATAAATTATATGCCTAAGCATACAAGCTCTAAAATATCTTCCTTGGGGTAGGCAAATATTTTTTAGGAATCGAAATTCATAAACAATAAAAATATAAATTAGATTTTATCAAAATATCTTATCAAAGGTGCTATTAAAATAGATAAGCAACTGACTGAAAGAACAAATTTGCAATGCATATATGTGACAAAGGATTTGTACTTTAAATATATCAGCTACTTCTACAAATTAATAATAAAAAGACAAACAACCTCATATAAAAAAGGGATAGAAACTTTAAAAAAATGTTATAAAAAAAGATATACATAGGGCTACTAATACGTGCTTACCAATACTAGTTATATAGGAAATGCAAATTAAAGCCACATGAGATATTATATTCGTGGTTGGATTAAGAAGATTGACAGCATTAAATATTGATGAGAATAAAACAACTAGGCATTTTAAACACCACTGATGGGAGTGTAAATGGTACAGCTATTTTCAGAAAAAGATTTGGCATTTTCTTATAAAGTTAAGCATATATTTCTGCTATGACCCAGAAATTTCATGTAGATATTTACCCAAGAAAATCCCAAACACGTTTCCACAAAAGCGTTTATCGATAATGTTCATAGCAGTTTTATTGAAAATAGATAAAAACTGGATACATCCTAAATGCCTTCCAACCAAAAAATATATAAATTAAATGTGGTACATTTATATAATGAAACAGTATTTAAACATTCAATGACATAGATATAGTTTAAAAAAATAAGCTGGGCATTAAAATGTATGAACTACATGATTACATTTATATGAAATTTTGTAACAGGTAAATCTGATGTAAGAAATTAGAACAATAGTAGTTTATGCAGATTGACCTAGAACAGCATGAAGAAGGAATTTCATGTGTTGGAAATATTTTTTATCTGGTATCCATGTGGGATATGTGGATGCATGCACTTGTAAAATGAGTTGAGATGTTATACATAAGATCTGTGTATTTCACTTACTGTTAAAATGTACAGCTGAAACTTATTGGATTTTGTTAACCAATGTCACCATAAAAAAATTAAAAATTAAAATTTTTAAAAATTCAAGCTGAAAAAAAAATCTGTGCATTTCACTGCGTGTATATTCTATCTTATTAAAAATGTTGCTCATTCTACAAATCAATAATTTTCTGATTTTTGTTTTTAATTTAATCAATAATTATGAAGTTGAAATCTCCAAAGTCTCTGAGGATAAAATGGTTTTAGTGTAGTTCAATTTCACTGACATTGTCTAAAGTGCTTCATAGGAAAAGTTTATGATCTCAGAGTATATGTTGTTTTTGTTCTAAAGTATTCTGTTGTCTGAGTTGCTGAAACATTCACAACATGTTTATTTATTTAGTAGTCCATTAAAAAAATGCAATGTTCCATTTTGAGAAATGTATTTATACTGCTGTGCATCTGGCAGTTATCACAATTCTAAATGAACATGCTCTGTTGGCTTAATCCCCATTCTAATACAGTGCTACGCTAGAAATGATTGTATGGAGTGCAAGCCTAATACTCTTTACATCGTTTTATGACACTTGGGCTTCATGCATTTGGAGATTGCTTTCTGATATCAAATGCATTTTTAGTTTTCCAAGCAGCTCATTGCTTGAAGGACTAGCAAAAGGAAGCTATTCTGACCATTTGTCTGAACTCATGGGAATTTCAGCCTACCCCAGATGGTGAGACTCAGCTGTTGTGTGAAACAGGTAAAGGCACCATTTAAAATGCTACTGGCAATTTTCCTGAGCCTTGACAACAACAGGTGTTCCAGATTTTCTTTCTAAAATGTTCTCCAAAATTGCAAATTATATGGCATTATGTTTGTTTTGACAACAAAGGAACCTTTTCCTATCAGAGTGATAAGCGATTGTGATTACTTTAATCATATTTCAGAACTCTATCTATAAATTCTATATGATTGAATTAGGGTGCAATTTGATTCTTTCACTAAGATAAGGCTATATAAGATATATGGAAAATACAATTCATTACTATGACAGATCTGTCAAAAGTGTTAGACCTTTGGCATGCAATGCAATGGCAAGAGAGTTATGAACTATCTATAAAGCGCTTTGGTCTGGCTCAGAGGCATTTTTGGTTATGTATGTGTGTTGACATCACAACCAAGCACTGAGCTGTATCAATTTTGCCCAACTGAATTGTATTTGTCAGTTTAATCATCAAAATTACCAGCACTATTCCAGTTATCTGGGTCATTAAAGTGATTGAATTAGACTGACTACTCTTGATCTGATTGCTCACTAGGTAATTGGTCTTCAAAGAGAAAATCTAGGCAGATGTCATAACAAACCATGATAATATGATGCTAAACAGCTGTGAATTGGGAGTTCTTCCTAAAAGGCTTAGGTCTCTGTTCAAAAAAGAGTCATGAGAATTGTTAAATGTCTCATGGAAATTAACAAAGTAAGAGTTTGCCACTTTTATGGAATCATTGCTTAGTGCGAGAAGCTAGCAAAATAATTGAATAAAAAGGTGTATGATCTGTTTTTAGTTTTAGTTTTTCCTTCATTGTTAGACTCACTGTTTTGTGGAGTTTAAATAAAATTTCAAGAAAATATTTCTTAGGCTACTTACTGGGTAATGTTTACTTCCAACCTGAGGGAAGACAAGGGAGAAAAAAGCAATTAGCAAAATATAACCCAACAGGTTCAGTTGCTTAAAAGAAAGCTGTTAGAAGAAGAATTACTCCAGGTTTGGTGGATGTACTACTAATAAATCTGTATTTCTTGTTGATTTCTCTCAGACTGCCATTTTCCCCATGTTCTCATATATCTCTTCACTGCTGGTTTGCTGTGTACATCCTCTAAAATACTCAGGTATATGTACTGCTTCTATTTCTGAAAGAATTCATTTGTCATTATTGTCTGGAAATTTTGTCCACTGGAATAATTTTCATTAGTCTTTCATCTTCTTTGGTTGCTCTTACCTTGGGCTTAGAGGCTGTTGTAGGAATCCAGGTGAGCACTGGTGATGATAGCTTGGAATAGTGCACTTTCAGTAGAGAATATAAGTGATGGATTAGGGATATATTTTAAAAGTAGAATAAATGGATATATTTTGTGGCCGTGTATGCTTTACTGCTGTGTTTGTATCTTCAGGGACAAACAAATTATATCCCTACTGGTGTTGAATTATGTGTATCTTATGCCACTTGAGGGAAAGAAAGAACACCATTCATTCATTTGTTCATTACTTAAATATAATTATTAAGCCTTCCTACATGCTATGAGTTAGTGTCATACACATTTTTTTTAATTAAATGTCAATTATTAGTTTTTCTTCTAATGTTGAAACAGAAGGCCTTTTCTAGAAGTGCAACTGCTTGGTTTCAGGTCAGACCAAGGCTTCATTTCAGATTCTAGCTCACAGCCAGCTGTAGTTCATTTTAGTTACCTATGCTGGAAGAGCACATGCTGCTTTTGGAGTTTAAGAAGTTCTGACAGATGCCATTCCTCTTCTGCACTTGAATATTGGAGCAGTTAAAAGATATATTAAGTGACATAAGGCAAATATGGACCAATATAGAACTTTTGCAGATGAAGCAGATATTAAGGTATGACATATCTGCAGTTCAGTGGGATGTAGGCCAATTTACCGACTCAATTCAAAGGCAGAAGCTATCTCTATAAACTATGTAGCAAGGAGAATCTAGTAGAATAGGGTTTCCAGTGGGGAAAGAAATGGGGCAGGAATACACAAGTCCAGTTTATCAGATTAAGTTGCTCCTTGTCCCATA
Source organism: Pteropus vampyrus (assembly GCF_000151845.1). Classification (NCBI taxonomy): domain Eukaryota; kingdom Metazoa; phylum Chordata; class Mammalia; order Chiroptera; family Pteropodidae; genus Pteropus; species Pteropus vampyrus. The sequence continues at coordinate 4,849,098 of NW_011888860.1, read as the reverse complement.
GGGACAGTTTGGTGAAGGGATTGGGAATGAGGCCAGGCAGGTTAAAAGAGATTTCACTGAAGGAAACTCAAAGAGTTTCCCTAAGTCCTAACTCCTAACTCCAACAGAATTTGCTATAACCTCTTTTCCGATATCCATCAGTAGGGGAGGAGGAGCTTCCACTGAACTTATCTACATTTTTCTCTCCTAGACACTAGTCTTTTTCTCTTTAGCTTCCATTTAGAATTAGACATTAATTCCATAAATCTACTCTCCAGATGTGGTATTTAAGCCAAGACATAAATGAGGCAAAGAATCTAGATATAGAGCTATTTAGGTAGATGAAGCAGAAATTACAAAGTTTCCTTAAAAGGAGGCCATTATGGTTAGTTAAGAGAGCAGAGTTGTGCAGGGGCCATATCATCAGCCTTGAAAGTTGAAGTAAGAATCAGTTTTGTTCCACTTACAAAATGAAGCCATGCGGAACTCATAAAAAGGAAAATACCAGATCTAAGGATTAGTTTGCTATATTGTAGATGTATTAAAGAGAGGACAATGGGCTCAGAGGCTGTCGTAGAAATCTAGGTGAGCAATGGTGATGGCTTGGACTAGTGCGGTATCAGTAGAGAATATAACAAATAGTAAACTAGGGATATATTTTAAAAGTAAAATTGATTAGGAAATGAATTGGATACAAGGTATAAGAGAAAGAGAGAACTCAAAAATATACCCCAGAATTTGGTTTAATTAACTGAGTAGATGCTAAAAGTATTTACTGAGATGAAGATGTGGAAAGATAGGTGTTTCTGTTTTATTTTTTAGAAAACTGTCTAGCTTTTTTGTTTCAGGTGTATTTTGAAATACCAATTAAATATTTAAATGGGGATTGAATCGTCGGTTTGATTTTTAAGCCTAGAATTTAGGAAGAGGTTAGGGTAAGAGATAAATTGGAGTCATCAGTATGCAAATGATAGTTAAAGCCATGTGATTGAATGAAATCCCAAAGGCAGAGGGTTTAGATATCCAAGAGGGGGCTTAAATATCAAGAGATAGCACAGATCAGAAGTCTGAGTATTTCAACATCCAGCCATATGCTCTAGAATTGGTGTAACATATTTGTCTAAAATCCTTTGTCCCACTCTTTTATAAGTTTAATATCTGTATCTCGTATGGTCTTTGCTCCATTATCATGGGAAAAAACTTATGGTAGGAAAGAGAAGTTTCTATTGACACATTTGAATCAAGATGTGTTAGAAACCTCCTTCCTCATCATTGTTGAGTTGTATTTAACTGTCTTTGTAGATGATGTCCAAATCTTCAGATATTTTTATACTTATTACATTGAAAAGTATTCTTTTCAAAAATAGAAGAAAGTTTAAGCAAAGTAAATAATTGCTAGGGCTATCTGGGGAATAATTTTCCCAACCAGTTCCCTGAAGAGCTTAGCAATTATTCTTCCTGTTTATTGAATCAGCCAAATAATATAATCATGATCATATCCTAAGGGGATTTTAGCAAGTTGATCCACTGTAATATCTGGATAGGGAAAATGAATGTTCACCAGCTTTAGTAAGGATTAGCTATACCTCCTGCTGTTTGGGGTAAAATTTAAGCTTAAATTTAAATGACTGTTTGCATTCCCAATAGGTTCTAAAATGGAAAAAGAAAATTAAAAATCTTATTCTACGACAGATAACTAGAAAGAAAATCTGTCTTTAATAAAATGATCATATTTAGTTAGTTTTTTTGCTTTCCATATTCATTTTCCTGAAAAGGTTATTTAAATAGTTAAACTGACCAGAAATGTGATTTTCAGTTTAAGAGTGGCCTTTAGTTATTGTAAAAATAGTAGGAAACATTATTTCTGGGTGGTGTGCCATAGGGTACATGTCACTCACCTGACTAAATATCTGCTGTGAGCCTGAAATCAGCACAAACAAAATCTGTGTCTTTGGGCACATTACTTAACTTTTTTTAAAATTTGGTATCTCCAGCTTGAAATGTAGTGGCCTATGGCCACTTTTTAAATTCCCTTGTTTATGGCATTTACCATTCTAACAAATTTTAAATTACGAGGGCTAATATTCCTAAATCTAATATAATGAGTGATTTGTATATTCCTGGCTACAAAGTGCCAAGTTTGTGCCTGACAATCTACCAAATGCTTCCACATAATATCTTAGTGAATAACCCTAAGAACTCTATGCTTGAGATATTATTATTCGCATATGAAATGTGAGAAAACTGAAGTTCAAAAGTTTAAGCAGCTTAACTAATATTTTACAGTAAATAAATTCTAGATTTATGTAATTTCCAAATCTATTCATTCTCCCTTATCGGATTCCTACTTAAGCTCCAAAGAACAAAAATTATTTTTGGTGGTTATTTTTTAAGACCTATTTAAGATTTTATTTTATTTTGTTAAGAATACTTAACATGAGATTGACCATTTTAACAAATTTGGAGTGCACAAGAGTGTTATGAACTAGAGGCACGATGTCGCACAGCAACTCTAGAACTTACTCATCTTGCATAAATGAATCTTTTTTTAGACTTTAAGAACTTTATAGCTATATTTTCAGACCCTCGATAGCACATTTAAAATTGAAAACTAATTTCTCCTCTCAAGTGTCTCACTTATTGGCTTAAATACTTTATCAAATTAAATAAAAATATAGGATTCCTAGACAGTTCAATTAAAAATACAAATATTATGCTTTAAGGGATTAATATCAGTCCATTACTTTCCATTTCTTCATTTCCAGGAAAATAGAACTGTATGTGCATAGAACTACATTTTCATGAGGTAAGACAAATAGGTTTTCATGGAGATTTTAATAAACTCTTATTTCTCAAGTTGAATTTTAAAGACAATCAACATGACCATCTTCCAGCATGATTCTACTAGAAATCAACCCAGTCAGAATCAATGGTGGGAGCAGTCTGTAATCTGAATTTTAAACAGGCTACATCCTTCTCATTTAATTCATCTTTCTACAAAATTGCATGAATGCTAAAGTTTGATTCACTGTCCTCTTCTAGTCAAGAAAGACTCAAGTAGAAAAAAGTTCTAAGTCAGTGAATTAGGAGAATATTTCAGGGAAAAAAAAAAAAGCCTTTGACAAATCCCTTGAATTTCTCATGAAATACAATATATATAGCTTTGAATATATTAGCCTATAATGTTAATAGATAAAGAAAACTGTATAATAATATATATTGTTGATTCCAAAATGTTCATAGTTTGCAACAACTCATTGCATTATCCTTTCTATTGTCTTCATTTTCATCTTAGACTTTTCTAATTCTTGTCTGAAAAAATTTTCTCATTTTTCCCCCTCTAGGATATTTCCCCCTATCATACATTACCAGATGATTTGAAAGACTTCATTCACTGCTCTGTGAGTGATGGGAGCAAAATGTTCAAGTCTTCTATTCTTGTCTCCTTCAGTTTATACCAACATGCATAAACTATTTTTAAAATATATATTTTTTGTTTTAGATTAATTTTAGATATACAGAAAAGTTGTGAAGACACTACATGGTTCTTATATGCTCAACACCCAGTTTTTCCTATTATTAATACCTAACATTAATATGGTACATTTGCCACAATTAATAAACCAATATAATCATTATAACTAAAATCCATACTTTATTTAGCTATGGAGCCCACACTTAAGTAGTGGAGAATTACGCTCCATTTTTTCAGTCAGAGTATATGTAGACATTTTTGGAATTCTTCTTTATGGGGGAGGTTTGTCCATTCTCTCCCATTTATATATTTATTCAGACATTTATTTATATTAGTTGGAATCACACTTTTTTAATGTTTTCAGTTATAACCAAATACCATTTTATATATTTTATAGATTTTTTTTTTGCTCAAATTGTTCCAGCTTTGGCCATTAGGATCTCTTTTCAGTTGGTCCCTGTGTCCCTTTGACATCTTTAACATACTCCCATTATGTGTGTGTGGTGTGTTGTGTGTGTGTGCATGTGTGTATGTATGTATATGTGTCTGAGAACTTCCTAACATTCTGACACTATAAGATGCTCAAGACTCATTTTGTGTAATTTCTTTTCTAGTCTTAAAGTAGTCATTTTTTCAAGGAGTCAAGATTTAATATTGCTCATAGCATTGTAGGCATTCCAACTCTCTTTTGGTTACTGTTTTTTATGGTATATGATTTTCCATCCTTTTACGTTAAACCTAATTATGTTTTGAATCTAAGTATATATTGTAGGCAACAAATAGTTGAGTAAAATTTATAATACATTTGAGATGTATCTGAATTTTAATTCTAGTGTTTAATCTATTTGCATATATAATATAATTACTGATAAGGTAGACTTTAGATATAGTATTTGACTATTTTTTTCATTTGACTATTTTAAACTGATAAGAATAGATACTAGTCTTGATCTTAGCCAAAAGGCCAAGAAGCGATCATGTAACTTTTTAAGATTTTATTTTTAGAGCAGTTTTGGGTGTACAACAAAATTCAGAGGCAAGTGCAGAGATTTTTCATACAACCCTGACCCCTGCTCCCTGCTACATGTCCTCCCCTATTATTAATCACTTACCAGAATGGTACACATTTTACCAAGGATGAACCTATACTGACACATCATAATCATCCAAAGTCTATATTTTACCTAAGGCTTTACTCATGGTATTGTACATTCTATGGATTTAGAAAAAGTATGGCATGTATTCAGCATTATAATTATATAGAGAGTATTTTCAATGCTCTAAAAATCTGTGTGCCCCTTTTACCCTTGGTTACCACTGATCTTTTTGTTGTCTCTATAGTTTTACCTTTTACAGAATATCATATAGTTGGAATAATACATATATAGACTTTATAAAATGGCTTATCTAATTTAATAATATGCATTTAAAATTTCTCTATGTCTTTTCATGGCTTGACAGCTCATTTTTTTGACACTGAATAATATTCCATTGTCTTGGTATTATTTATCCATTCATCTACTGAAGAACATCTTGGTTGCTTCCAAGATTGGTAATTATGAATAAAGCTGCAAGAAATGTGTATGTAGGCTTTTTGGACTTAAGTTTTTAGCTTCTCTGGGTAAATATCAAGGAATCCAATGCCTGGATTGCATGGCAAGAATATGTTTAGTTTTACTTTTAAAAATGCCAAACTGTCTTCCAAAGTGGCAATAACATTTTGCATTTTCACCAGCAAAGTGTAAGAGTTCATGTTGTACCACATAGTTGTCAACATTAAGTGGTGTCAATGTTCCAGATTTTGCCATTTTAATAGATGTGTAATGGTATCTCATTGTTGTTTTAATTTGCATTTCCCTGATGACATATGATATGAAGCTTCTTTTTATATGTGATTGGCCATCTGCAAATCTTCTTTGATGAGGTGTCTGTTAAGGCTCATTTGGTAAATATATTTTTTTATTTTTCAATTACAATTGGCATAAATATATTAGTTTTAGGTGTACAACATAATGATTAGACATTTATATAAATTATAAAGTGATTGCCTCAATAATCTAGTACCCATCTGATACTACACATAGTTATTACAACGTTATTGACTATATTCCTTATGCTATACATTACATCCCCATGACTATTTTCGTAACTACAAATTTGTACTTCTTAATCCCTTCCCCATTTTTACTCATTTCCCAGTCCTCCTCCCATCTGGCAACCATCAAAATGCTCTCCATTATCAATGAGTTTGTTCCTGTTTGTTTATTTCATTCTTTAGATTCTACATGTAAGTGAAGTCATACGGCATTTGTCTTTCTCTATCTGACTTACTCCACTCAAAATAATACCCTCTAGGTCTATCCATGTTGTTGCAGTTGGCAAGATTTCATTATTTTTTATGACTAATATTCCATTGTATATATGTACCACTTCTTCTTTATCCATTCATCTATTGATGGACACCCAGGTTGCTTGCATATCTTGACTATTGTAAATAATGCTGAAATGAACATATGGATGCACATGTCCCTTCGAAGGAGTGTTTTGCGTTTCTTCAGATAAATACCGAGAATTGGTATTACTGGGTCCTTCTTTGTCTCTTGTTATAGCCTTTTTTTAATGTCTATTTTGTCTGGTATAAGTATTGCTACCCCAGATTTTTGTCGTTATTTCCATTTTCATGAATTATCTTTTTTCCATTCCTTAACTTTCAGTCTGTGTGTGTCTTTTGATCAGAAGTGAGTCTCTTGTAGGCAACATATGTAAGGGTTTTGTATATGCAATTATTGCCATTTTATTATTTTGAATATTTTTTGCCAATCTCTTCTAACCTGAAGAGTTTCTATTGAGAAATTAGTTGACAGCTTTATGGGAGCTCTCTTGTAGTTAACTAATTGCTTTTTTCTTGCTTCTTTTAAGATTTTCTCTTTGTCTTTAACCTTTGACATTTTAATTATGATGAGTCTTGGTGTGGTCCTCTTTGGGTTCATTTGTTTAGGACTCTCTGTGCTTCCTGAGATTGAATGTCTATTTCTTTCACCAGATTGAAGAATTTTTTCATCATTATTTCTTCAAATAAGTTTTCAACTCCTTGCTCTCTCTCTTCTCCTTCTGATACTCCTAGGATGCAAATGTTGTTATGCTTGATGTTGTCCCAGAGGTCCCTTAAACTATCTTCATTTTTCAAAATTTGTTTTTCTTGTTGCAGTTCTTATTGGGTGTTTTCTGCTACCTTATCTTTTAAATGGCTGATTCTATCCTCTGCTTTGTCTAATCTATTGGTTCTCTCTAATATATTCTTTATTTCAGTAATTGTAGTCTTCATTTCTGACTATTTCATATTTGTGTTTCCTATTTCTTTGTTAAAGTCCTCACTGATTTCATCTACTCTTCCCCTACGTTTATTGAGCATACTTATGATCAGTGTTTTTAACTCTGCCTCTGGTAGGTTGCTTATTTTGTTTATTTCTTCTTTCTGGAGCTTTGTTCTATTCTTTCCGTTGGAACATGTTTCTTTGTCTTTCATTTTGCCTGTGTCTCTGTATTTGTTTCTATGTATTATATAGGGCTGCTATGTCTCCCAGTCTTAGTAGAGTGGCCTTATGCAGTAGGTGTTTTGTGGGGCCCAGTGATACTCCAGGTGTGTCCCTTCTATGAGTTGTGTGTGCCTTCCTGTAATATTTGAGTTTTGGTTGCTGTTTGCACATTGATGGGGGGAATTGACTTTCAAGCTCATTGGTTGCGAAGACTGGCCATGGCTACAGTAGAGCTGTTGTTGAAGGGCTGACCTTATGGAGCAGGATTCACTTAGTAGGGCTCTGGTGCCTTTTCAGGCTGCCCTTTGGGTGCATCATCTTTGGATCTGGTGCTCCAGCAAGCCATATACTGTGTATACTGGCCCCAAGTTTTCCTGGGAAAGGTCCTACTACAGGTCAAGTTCAGCCGAGCTTGTACCTGATTTGGGGCCACCTGGCATAAGCCACCAAGCAATTTGAAGGTGGCCACCACCCATGCTGGGTTTGGAAGTGCCTCAAGAGTCCAAGGCACAAACCAAGGCTGGCTGCCACCACTATTGGGCTTGGGGCTTCTCAACAAGAAGTATGGCGCATGCCAAAGCCAGATGCTGCTTGTTTGGGGTTTCTGAACCTTTGAGAGATTTTAGAAAAGTCTGCAGCATGAGCCAAGACAGACCATTTGTACAGAAAATTCACTGGAATTGGCTTGGGTGGTCCGGCAAATCGGGAGGGGTTGGGTCTCAGGGAATTGCCTGGGTAGGACGACCTTTGTTAGCCAGATTGATGGACACCCAGATATTGCAGCTGCCTGCATCTGCACACAATGAGGGGGGAAGTCTCAACAGAGAAACAATGGATCCTGTCAGCACTTCTGTCTCAGAAAAAACTGCCCCTCCAGCCTTTGCCTAGAAGCCAGACAATTCAGTTTCTACCCATATGTCCCTGGTGCCTTCAAACTGCTGCCCCAGTGCTGGATCTCACAGCAAATGAGTAAGTTCATGCATAGGCCTTACTTTAAGATGGCCACCTGTGACTTCCGCAACCCTCCATCTCACTCAGCCATAACCTCTGCTGATTTTCAAAGCCAGAAGTTGTGGGAACTTCTCTTATTGGCATTGAAACTCTGGGCTGGAGAACCTGGTGTGGAGCTGGGACTCCTCGCTCCTCCAGTGGAATCTCTGCAAGCAAGATATCCCTCCCTATTTTAATTGCTATACATGTATATGGCAACCAGCCCCCTTCTGCTTCTCCGCCACACTCCCTACCCGTCTCAAGGTGACTTCTTCGGTTTGTCCTTAGTTATAGGATTTTTGTTCAGCTAGACTTCAGGTGATTCTCGATGATGATTTTTCTGTAGTTTAGTTGTAATTTTGATGTAGTCACGAGAAGAAGCAAGCACAGAGTTTACCTACCCTGCTATCTTGAATGGAAATCCATTACAGCCTATTTTTTAATCTAACTGTTTGCTTTCTTATTGTTGAGCTTTCATAGTTCTTTGTATATTTTCGATAACAGTCCCTTATTAGATGTGTATTTTGCAAATGTTTTCCTTCAGTCTGTGCTTGTCTTCTAACCTCTTGATATTGTATTCACAGAGTAGAAGATTTTAATTTAAATGAAATCCAGCATATCAATTATTTCTTTAATAGATCATGTCTTTGATATTGTATCTAAGAAGACATCACCATACCAAAGATCATATAGGTTTTTTCTTATGTTATATTCTAGGAGTTTTATAGTTTTGCATTTTCCCTGTAGATCTATAATTCATTTTGAGTTAATATTTGTAAAGGGTATAACGTCTGTGTCTAGATTCTTTTTTTGTGCACATGATGTACAGTTTTTTCAGCACCACTGTATTGCCTTTGCTCATTTGTCAAAGATCAGTGGTCTACATTTATAGGGGTTTGTTTCTGGGGTCTCTATTTGTTCCATTGTTCTGTTTGTCTATTCATTCAGTATCCCACACTATCTTAATAACTTTATCTCATAAAGTTTGATAATATCAATTCTCTAATTTTCATCTTCAATATTGCCCCTCCATATGAACTTTAGAATCAGTTTGTCAATATTCATTAATTATACTGAGATTTTTATTGGGATTGTTTTCAATCTATAGATCAAGTTGGACAAAACTGATATTTTGATAACATTGTCTTTCTATTCATAAACATGGAGTATTTTTCTATTTATTTAGTTCTCTGAATTTGTTTACCAAAGTTTTACAGTTTTCCTCATATATATCTTGTACATATTTTGTTAGATTTATACCTAAGTATTTCATTTTTGATGTGCTAATGCAAATTGTATTCTAATTTCAAATTTCACTTGTTCGTTGTTGGTATATAGGAAAGTAATTGATTTTTGTATATTTTCCTCATTTGCTGTTTACTATAATTGGTTATTAGTTCCAGGAATTTTTTTTTTGTCAATTATTCTGTATATTCTGTATATTCTATGTGGATGATCAGGTCAACTGTAAACAAAAACAGTTTTGTGGTTTTCTTCCCAATTATTGAAAATTTTATTTCATTTTCTTGCCTTCTGGTATTAACAAGGACTTCCAATAAGATGTGGAAAAGGAGTGGCGAGAAGAAACATCTTTGCTTTTTTCCTGATCTTAATGGGAAAGCTTCTTGTATCTCCCATTATGGATGATATTAGCTATAGGTTTTTTGTAGCTTTTATCAAGTCAAAGAATTTCTCCTCTGTTCCTCTTTCTTGAGAGATTTTTATCATGAGTGGGTCTTAGATTTTTCAAAGTGCTTTTTCTGCATTTATTGATATGACCATGTTATTTTTCATTTTTAGGTCCTCAAATAACATCATTTCATTCAATGTTATTTCCTTATAATGTTCATGAAAAAAAAATTGATTCCCAGCTGAAACCACTGTTGACGTGGAGTTTGCACATTGCCCCTATGTCTGTATGGATTTTCTCTGGGTACTCTGGATTCCTCTCATATCCCAAAGACGTGCACATTAAGCAAATTGGCATGTTTAAATTGCCTCAGTCTGAGGTGTGAGCATGCCCTGAGTCCTGCCCAGAGAGGGTTCTTGCCTTGCGTCCTGAGCTGTGGGGAGTGCCTCAGGCCACTCACAACCCTGAGCTATAGTAAGTAGGTTGGTAAATGATTATCTTACTTGTTTTTATTAATTTTTCTTAAATGTATATATAGCTCACATTTATTTTAATGTTTAATATTACAAGTGTTTTGAGTCTTTAGCATTTGGTGATATATGTTTATTTAAGTTTATTGGGGTGGTATTGGTTAATACAATTATATAATTTTCAGGTGTACATTATAATTTAACATCTGTATATTCTATTGTGTTTATGACCAAAAGTCCAGTTTCCTTCAGCTACCATATATTTGATCCCCTTTGCCCACATCACCCTCCAGTACCACCCTGTATTTGACCTCCTTTAACCATCTACCTACCTCCTTGTCCCTCATCCCCTACATCTGGTAACCACTAGTCTATAGTCCTTGTGCATGTGTCTCTGTTTGTGTCTCCTGTTTTTTTGTTGATTTTCAACTTTTTCTGTCGGGCTTATTTCACTTAGCATGATTATCTCGAGGTCCATCCAAGTCATTGCAAATGGCAGTATTTCATCTCTTCTTATGGCTGAGTAATATTCCATTGTATATATGTACCACAGCTTCTTTAGCCAGTTATCTATTGTAGGACACATCATTTGCTTCCATGTCCTGGCCATTGTGAATAATGCTGCTATGAACATTGGTGTGCAACTATCTTTTCGAATATGGGTTTTGAAGTCTTTGGGGTAAATACCCAGTAGAGGGATTACTGGATCATATGTTAGATCAATTCTTAGTTTTTTGAGGACACTCCATACTGTTTTTCATAGTGGCTGTATCAATTTGCAGTCCCACCAGCAGTGTATGAGGGTTCCTTTTTCTCTGCTTCCTCTCCAACATTTGTTATTATTTGACCTGTTGATTATAGCTATTCTAATAGGTGTGAAATGGTATCTCATTATGGTTTTGATTTGCATTTCACTAATAGATAGCAATATTGAGCATCTTTTAATATATTTGTTAGCCATTTGTATGTCCTCTAAGGAGGGAGAAGTGTCTGTTCAGGTCTTCTGTCCATTTTTGATTGGTACATTTGTGTGTGTGTGTGTGTGTGTGTGTGTGTGTGTGTGTGTGTGTGTGTGTGTATTATGAGTCATATGAGTTCCTTGTGTATTTTGGATACTAGGCTCTTATCAAAGACATTGTTTGCAAATATATTTTCCCATTCAGATGGTTCTCTCTTTACCTTATTGACAGTTTTTTTTTTGTGCAGAAGCTTTTTAGTTTGTTATAGTCCCATTCATTTATATTTGTTTTCATTTCCCTTGCCGTTGAGGTCAAATTCATAAAATCCTCTTTAAGTCCAAAGTCCATGAGTTTCATTCCTATGTTTTCTTCAATGCATTTTATTGTTTCAGATCTTATATTAAGGTCCTTAATTCATTTTGAGTTAGTTTTGGTGTGTGGTGATAACAGTCTAGTATCATTCGTTTATAGATGGCTTTTCATTTTTCACAAAACCATTTATTGAGGAGGCTTTCCTTTTTCCAGTGTATGTTTTTGGCTTTTTTGTCAAAAAATATTTACCCATATAAATGTGGGTTTACTTCTAGACTTTCGATTCTGTTCCACTGATCCATGTGTCTGCTTTGCTGCCTATACCATGCCATTTTGATTACTGTTGCTTTGTAGTATAATTTGAAGTCAGTCAGAGTGATGCCTCCAGCCTCGTTCTTTTTTCTCAGGATGGCTTTGGCAATTCGGAGTCTTGTGTGCCTCCATACAAATCTGATGATTTTTTATTCTATTTCCTTTAAAAATGCCAATGGGATTTTGATGGAGATTGAATTAAATCTGTATAATGCATTAAGTAATATGGTCATTTTAACTATGTTGATTCTTCCAATCCAAGAACACGGAATATATTTCCATTTCTTTGTATCTTCTTCAATTTCTCTTAATAGGATCTTATAGTTTTCATTATATAGGTCCTTCACTTGTTTTGTTAAATTTATTCCTAGGTATTTTATTCTTTTTATTGCAATTGCAAAAGGAATTTTTTTTCCACTTCTTTTTCTGACACTTCATTATTAGAGTATAGGAATGCTATGGATTTTTGAACATTGATTTTGTATCCAGAGATGTTACTGTATTTGCTTATTATTTCTAGTAGTGTTCTAGTATGGTCTTTAGGGTTTTCTATATATAGAATCATGTCATCTGCAAATAGTGACAAGTGACTTCGTTTCCTATTTGGATGCATTTTATATCTTTCTCTTGTCTGATTGCACTTGCTAGGACCTCCAAAGTTATATCGAATAAGAATAGCAATAGCGGACAGCCTTGCCTTGTTCCTGATCTTAGAGGAAAGGTTTTTAGTTTTTCACCATTAAGTTTAATGTTGGCTGAGGGTTTGTCATATATGGCTTTTATTATGTTAAGGTACTTTCCTTCTATACCGATTTTGTTAAGTGTTTTGATTATATATGGATGCTATATCTTTTCCAAAGTTTTCCTGCATCTATTGGTATGATCATATGATTCTTATTTTTTAATTTATGTGGTGTATCACATTAATCGATTTGCGTATGTTGAACCATCCCTGTGCCCCTGGCATGAAGACCACTTGATCATGTTGTATAATCTTTTTAATACATTGCTGTATTCGGTTTGCTAGTATCTTATTTAGGATTTTTGCATCTGTGTTCGTGAGAGATATTGGTCTGTTGTTTTCTTTTCTTGTACGTTATCTTTACCAGGTTTTGGTATCAGTGTAATATTGGCCTCATAAAATGAGTTGGGAAGTATTGTCTCCTCTTTGATTTTTTGGAAGAATTTGAGGAGAATAGGTATTAAATCTCTTTTGAATGTTTGGTAGAATTCACTGGTGAAACCATCTGGTCCTGCACTTTTACTTTTTAGTTAGTTTTTGATGATTGCTTCAATTTCTTTACTGTTAATTGGTCTGTTTAGATTTTCCACATTTTCTTGATTCAGGTTAGGAAGATTGTATTTTTTTAAGTACTGGTCCATTTCTTCTAGGTTATTAAATTTGGTGTTATATACTTTTTCATAGTATTCTTGTATGATCCTTTGTATTTCTGTGATGTTAGTTGTAATTTCTCCTCTTTCATCCCTGATTTTGTTTATTTGTGTTCTTTCTCTTTGTTCTTTAGTGAGTCTAGCTAGGGGTTTGTCAATTTTATTAAACTTCTCAAAGAGCAAGCTCTTTGTTGCATTTATTTTTTCTATTTTTTTCAATTTCATTTATTTCTGCTCTAATTTTGAATATTTCTTTTCTTCTGCTGACTTTAGGCTTCATTTGTTCTTTCTTTTCTAGTTCTTTTAAGACGAATCATTAGGTTACTTATTTGGGCTTGTTCTTGTTTTTGGAGATAAGCCTGTAATGATATGAACTTTACTCTTAATAATCGCTTTTGGCATGTCTAAAAAGTTTTGATATGTTGTACTGACATTATCATTCATTTCTATGTATCTCTTAATCTCTCTTTTTACTTCTTCTCTGACCCAGTTTTTCTTCAGTAGCATGTTGTTTAATCTCCATGTATTTGTGGTTCTTCCCGCTTTCATTTTGCAGTTGATCTCTAATTTTTAAGCATTATGATCAGAGAATATGGTTGGTATGATTTCAACCCTCTTATACTTTGGAGGCTATCTCTGTATCCCAGTATGTGGTCAATTCTTGAGAATGTTCCATGTGCACTAGAGAAGAATATATAAGCAGCTGTTTTGGGATGGAAGGCTCTGTAAATGTCAGTTATGTCCAGTTGTTCTAATGTGTCATTTAAGGATGTTATTTCCTTATTGATTTTCAGTCTGGATGATCTGTCCATATCCAACAGTGGGTTATTTAGGTCCTATACTGTGATAGTGTTCCCTTCTGTTTCTCCCTTTAATTCTGTTAGTAATTGCTTTACATATTTTGGGGCTTCCTAATTGGGAGCATAGATATTAATACAGTTTATATCTTCTTAGCGCATAATTCCCTTTATCATTACGAAGTGTCCCTCAGTATCTCTCTTTACCTTTTTTATTTTGAAATCTATTTCGTCTTATATTAGTACTGCTACTCCGACTTTTCTCTGAATGCCATTTCCTTGAAATATTATTTTCCACCCTTTCACTTTGAGTCTATATTTTTTTTGGAACTGAGATGTGTCTCCTGGAGGCAGCATATGGTTAGGTTTTGTTTTTTGATCCATTCTGCAACTCTGTGCCTTTTTATTGATGAGTTCATTCCCTTTACATTTAGGGCAATTATTGAAATATGAGGTCTTCTTGTAGTCATTTTATCTTTTGCTTTCTAGTAGCTCATGGTTTCCACTGCTTCTTTGTCATTGTGCCTTTGTTTTCTTGATTTTGGTTGATTTTTGTGGGTTTTGCCTCTAGTTCTTCTTGTTCTATATTATATCCTTCAGGTCTGAATCTTCGATGTGTGGTTACCATTACGAATACGTAAAGAATATTTATGTATATACAGTCATCCATTTTCTTCTGCACATGCCTTATCTCTGTTCCCCTTTGCGAATTTGGAGCTTTGAATCTCTCCTTTTTAGTCATTGTTATCTCAATTTGTCCCTATATACGCTGAACATTCATTACTATCTTGTTATAACAATTCTCTTATTATTATTTAAAATTATAATGCTCTGTTCTTAGTAAGGGTTGCACTCCTCTGCTTCTATTTGCCTAATAGTCACTTTACTATTAATTTTTTTCCTTTTTTTTTCCATTTGCTTTAGATAAGTTGACACTTTTCAGTATTTTGTGTAATGCAGGATTCGTAGTGGAGAATTCTCTCAATTTTTGTATATCTGGAAAGGTCTTAATTTCTCCTTCATGTCTACAGTAGATCCTAGTTGGATACATTATTCTAGGCTGGTAGTTCCTTTCACTTAACAATTCAAATATCTGATTCCAATCCTTTCTGGCTTGTAAGGTTTGTGCTGAGAAATCTGAGGATAATCTAATGGGTTTTCTTTTATAAGCTACCGTTTTCTTCTCCCTGGCTGCCTTGAGAATTCTTTGTTGTTGAATTTTAATAATTATTATACAATGTGTCATGGTAAAGGCCTTTTTGTGTTGAGATAATTGGGTGTTCTGTTGACTCCTTGAATTCCAGGCTCCAGCTCATTCCTTAGATTTGGGAAATTCTCATCCAGTAGTTGTCTGAAAATACTTTCTAGTTTCTGCTTCTTTCCTCACCATCAATAATGCCCATTATTTTTATTTCCTCTCATGATGATATCAGATAGTTCTTGAATTTCTCTTTCATTATTTTTCATTCTTTGGTTTCTCTCTTCTTCTTTCTGATTTATTTCCAGATTCCTGTCTTTGATGTCACTGATCCTTTCCTCTATTTGGTCGACTCTATTTCCCAAGCTTGCTATTTCATTTTTCAACTCTTGCAGTGTGTTTTCTTCTCCAGAAGACCTATTCTGTTCTTTTCGAGGGTTTCAGTTTCCTTGCTCTTCTCATCTAGCTGTTTTTTTTAATTCCTGAAATTATTGATATGACTTGTTTTGGAACTCACTGAGTTTTTTTCAGAAGTATCATTCTGAATTCTCTGTCATTAAAGTTGCCTATTTCTATATCTGTAAGCTTATTTTCTGGAGATTTTTCTCTTTCTTTCTGAGTTGCCTTGTCACCTTGGTTATTCAAGGTGTTCGATGGACTATTTCTCTGCCTGGGCATTAATGGAAACATATTCTGCTTTTTTTTACCAGAAAGATTTATTATATAAAAGTCTTTCTTTAGCCTGCTGCAAATAAGGCACTTTTCTTTTGGTTTCCAGTAGGTAGCGTCTAAGCCTCATGGATACTTGCTTATATAAAGCCTTAAAAATGGCTTTTTATTTTCTGATAGATATTTAATCATGCTCGCTACCCTCAGTTTCAGTCCCTGTCAATGTTAGCAACAGTTTTGGTAGTGTTTACTCAGATTCTCCTGGGGCTCTGCAGTGATTGGTCTCGGATGGTATGGCATTAGGCGTTTTCTGGGTTGGGGGTTGGGGTCTGCGGCTCAACCTCGGTTTTGCAACTATGGCCAATAAAAATCAACTGTTGTTTTTCTGCCATCCTGCTTCTTTGACTTCTGCCCTGATGATTGGGCCCTGCAGCTGGCCTTGGGCAGCTCACCGCTTTCTCAGGCAGGGTGCTGTTCAGGGAACTTGCCATTCCTTCTCTACTCTCCCTCCTCCTACAGACAGCTCCAGCAACTGAGAGATGCAGCTTCTTTATTTCTCCCAGTCTATTGCCCTACATCTAGGATTTTGTCCTGTGGTATCTCTTATATGCAGATCCCATGCTCAGACATACTCATGTGAAGTTTGGGTGTTTTTGTTTAATTTTAGATGTTCAGTTTATTGTTGTTTTAAGGGGAAAGAACTGGAGATGTCTTTCACTCTGTCATGTTTCCAAGGATCCCCAATACATTTTTATTCTAGATTTTTGGACACATTCTTTTTTATTAACTGTTTACACAGTGATAATTTATGTCATAATTTGCTCTGGAGAGAAAGCACGATTGATTGAATTTTCTATAAATAATAATTTAAAATAGTTTATTTTAGCCGTACAACTTGTTTTTGGTACTTTTGTAAGAATTCTCATATTATAGTCAGATTTGGAAGGAATTATAAGTATTTTAGTATATGAGGTATAATATTTTTCTGCATTTCGAGTTTTCTTATTCAGTGACTACTGCAATCCAAATAGTAAATAAAGTTAAAAATATTTTTAATGTGTATGATTCATTCCCTATGTTTAAAGGCATAAACAAGAAGAGAGCCTATTCATTACTGTTATTCAGATTTTATCTCACCTCTTATTAAATTGCTGTCTTTGGTATTATGTAAACATTTGTCATAATTTGATGTCAGAATAATTTCTAACAATTCCATCCTTTGATTTTATATTTTCTTAGATTTAGCAATTTTTACTTAATTTCCTTGAATTTTTTTTACTGAATAAATGTAAATAAACAAAACAAGATACCTTTTCTACACATGTAAATCAGAAGCACATAATTTCTTATATTTTTTCTGACATGTTCTAAAAATGTCTTGTGACTTAGAGTTTAAAATGAATGATTTGAGCTTTATCAAGTTTTTGAATAGTTTGCATTTTATTTATGTATAGGCTTCTGTTCCATGTATTTGAAAATATATTGTAGAGTCTTTAACATGTTGTAGCAATGTTCCAGGACTTGCAGTTTTACAATAGGCAGATCATCTCATTACACTTATTATTTTAAAAAAGGAGTTGACATGTCCGTACAATACTTCAAATGCAAAAAAAAAAAAATTACTATTGTAAAATACCAAAAATAGTCAATACCCTCAGATACTATGAGTGCAGCTTTTCCTCTGTTGAGAATAAGGGAATAAGAGCACATTATACATATGCTGACTACTTGTTAATGTTCATAAGCAGTGTGTGCAGCAGCTATTTATCAGCACCTTTTAGTCGTATGACTGATCACAAATGTGGCTAAAGAACATTTTACAATAATATCTAACAGAATTCATTTGTTAAAAACAATCACCAATTGATAATTTTCAGTTGGCAAAAAAAGTTTAAAAATTTTCAGAGAATTTTGCATTATTATAGTAGTGCACAATAATTATCAACTAATTAGTGTTTGTTATGTCTAATGAAGAAGCTGCAATAGAGTAGCGTTTAATTCATGCTTCATTTGTTAGATTTATCACTTTATTTTATCCATACTTAAATTATTTTAATCTTTCATGAACTCTTTTTGATAAATAAATCATTTTTTTTATTTTGGATTGTTAAAGTGCTTGTGAAAAATACGGATTAATTTTAACTACTATCATACTATTTAAATTACTTAAAAAATGCTCCTTTGTATCTTCACCTCTGAATAAACCTCATTCACTTAAAAATTAAATAAACTACTCCTCTTAGCACTTTAGTATAGAAATGAATGTTCTATCTTGTATATTCAAGACAATGATCTAGTGAATTTTCATTTGATTTTTAAAGTACAAATAAATAGTTTTCTTTGATTATAACTTTTAAGGATTCTAGATGTATTCATCCAGTATGAAGATCAATCTAATATGTACATTGTCTGTCTTATTTATAAATAGCTGATAAACAAAAATATAAGCAAATTTTAGAGTTACTAGCAAGGATCTTGTAAGAGTTTGAAGTATTTTCATATTTTTCCAAATATATTTCAGAATAATCTTTTTTCCATTATATATTATCCTTGATTCTCTAAAAATATTCTAGAACTATGACTGTGAATAAACAAGCTATTATTTGTTAATGTTGAATAAAGTTATTCTCATTACAGTATTTTTTGAAGATCACTGTACTTATCAGTTAACAAACTCATCCAAGTAAAGCCGTTACTCTTCTTCATGCTCTGTTTGACCATATAAATTTGTCTTTTTCTTTATCATTACTTCTGTCACCTTCTGTTTTTTTATTATTTTCCTTGTTTAGATGTATCTTTATTCCCAAATTTTCTTTTTTTCAGCTTTGTCAAGATGTAATTGACATACAATGCTGTGTAAGTTTAAGGAGTATGACATGTTGATTTGATCCACATGTGTTGCAAAAATCACCACCTTAGTGTTAGCTCACAGCTGCATCATATCACATAATTACAATTCCTTTTTGCGGTGAAAACATTTAAGATCTATGCAGCAACTTCCAAGTATATAAATAATTATTATTAACTACATCACTAT
>NW_011888860.1:4821176-4829156 GCF_000151845.1 Pteropus vampyrus | reverse complement strand
GTTGATGCAGTTTAAAATTGTGGCCATTGTGTATTGAGCTATAGTAGTGTGTAAAGTACTTGCAAACTATCTATAGTAACTTATTAATACATGAAATTTTGTACTGAAAATTTTGTGGTTTTTTTTTCTGGCTATTTCTATGTGTCAATAGAATTTGGTGTTGCTTTGCCTGGAATTACTAGAAGATGCATCAGATACTTTAAAAGATGATCCAATGCTGTGATCTATGATACATAAACCAGGAAATGTCATTCATAAACATACTATTTGTTTATAGTGCTGCTATGTGTTTTTCCCTTATGAACCCAAGAATTCTGACCATTGTTTTTCTTTTAATTCTGATCAAAAAGAGCAAAAGAGTATAATTTAATCATAATTGTGCACTCTGCAGTTTATTCTTATTTATATACTCCAGACTGGAAGGAATAGTGTTTTGCTTAGGCATCAATAAGAAGTGAATCCCGTGTTTATAATTTTACACCACTGATTGGAAGAATTTTGATACACTAGCTTCTGATGTCATATATTTCAAATTTGTATCTCTCCACTACACACATTTTTCTGGTGTCATGTGCCATAGAACGTGTTTATGACCCAATAGGGCCTCTGTTCCTTTACCTTCAAGTCACTGTACTAGGAAAGGTTTAAGAGTGAGAAGATGAAGTATTCTTGGAGGTCATTACTATATCAGAATGGCTAGCCCTAAATAAACCATACAGAGATGTCACTGAAAAGTACTGAAAAAATCCCACTCAGTCCAATAAAATGTATTCTCAACTCAATATCCCTTGGTTAGCACACAAATATGCCCATGACTGACACAATAGAAGGAAAAGTATGATTATAACAGAGAAAAGTTATAGTTATAAATCCATTTTGGTTTAAACATATTATTTCACCACATTTTATAATAATAAGTTACCCAGTCAATACATCACTAGGATTCTTCTTAGGGATCTTCTTAGGTCTGTGGAAGAAACTTTGTGAAAATGAGGAGTCCTGTAACTTAACCTTCATTAATACCATGTCAAATCCACCTCAACCAGGTATTTAAATTGATGCAGTTTAAATGTATTTGATATCATTAACAGGTAAATACAAGTTAGGTTAATACAAAAAACAAACAAATAAACAAATATGTAAATAAATGTATTTGTATCATATAACCAAAATATGAGTGCCTACCAATTGGTACATTTTATATTTCTGTTCTTTACAGTAATACCTGTCTTAAATGACCTTAATCCAATGCAAGTGGGATGGAAGGATTCATGACTAATAGAAAGAAAATTTTGTGACTATTGGAGCAGGTTTGGCTACAGATATCTTCCTTCCAACAAAATTTATCTAGTCTGTATTCCAATAATTCATGAATATTACTTAACTTCTTATAACCTAAAAGATAGCCAAGTGAATTTTAAAAATAGAACAAGAAAGTTAGTTAAATAACCCCTAAATTTCCAATTTAATTATCTATCTTAGCTGGACTAGTGCTAATGATAAATCACTAGTGCTAATGATAAATCATGGGCTGTTGCTAACATTTCTCTCCTTTTCTCAATCTTCTCACTAAACATGTTCTGCCTCACTTTTACCAAATCATATGACTCCTACCTTCGTTATCAAATCCAGTATTGTGGCCTTTCTTCTTCTCCCATTCTTTAAAAACTAATTCCTTTTTATGACCTTGACCCTATTACTTTCCATTCTTTGCCATCCAGAATTTCTTTCTCCTATTAATTTATTCATTGCTTTTGGTGAATTACTACTCTTACACAGGCTTATTCCTCCTTTATATAAAGACTTAGATAACACTGTGCCAAAAACAAGGCTTTAATTCACATAACTATTCATTTGCTTAACAAATATTTCTTTGTGTTTTGTCTGTTCCAGATACTTGATGAAAATAAGACAGATGAAGATTCTTGTCCTTACAGAATTTATAATCTAAAAGGGAAAACATAATAAAAAGGAAATATATGGATATATAAGAACATGTAGAAATTAAGCACACTGAAGAAAAAAAAATAGACAAAGTAAGGAACTAGTGGCAAAACAAGTGAACAAGATATATTAGAGATAATAAACTTTCCTGAGTGGATAGCTCAAAGTGACATGATATAATGAAAAGAGTGGTTAGAGAAAGCTTTCCTCAAGAAGTGAGTTCTAAGAAGATATGAATAATATGAACACCTAGAGTATTAAGGGAAAAAGTCAGCAGGAGCAACAAATGCAAAGTCCTTGAAAGAGAAAGGTATTTATTAGAGGAGCAGCAAGAAAGTCAACTGGACTAAAGCAGAGAGCATAAGGTAGGTGTCATGGTATAAAGATGGGCAAGGGCCAATAAGATGGCAGGGGATAAATGGGAGAGAAAAATAACTATTAGTGGGATTTGAACAGAGGAATAACATGCTCTGATTTGTATTTTAAAAAGATAAGTCAAAACTGTTGAGTGGAGAATCAATTGTAGAAGGACAAGAATGGAAATAGAGGAGCTGACTGCAATAGTTCAGATAAAAGGAGTTGATGGCATAGATTAATGAAATAGTGGTAGAAATGGTGAGGAAGGGCAAGATTTGATCTAAATTGTTGAGAGATAGCTAAAAGAACTTTACACCAGATTAATTGTGTATTATAAACTGAACGTTTGTGTTCCCCCAAAATTCATATATTAAAATCTATACCCAATGTGAAGATGTTTGGAGATGGAGCCTCTGGAAGGTAATTAGAACATAAGGGTCAAGCCATCATGAATGGGATTAATGACCTTAGTAAAAGATTTTCCTCCATTGTTTTATCAAAGATATATATTTACAAGAGAAATTACCTACTTCAGGCATTAATGAAATTTTTGTTTCAAATAATACTAGCAAATTGCCTTCAAAAATTCCTAATTCAGTTTACATTCCCTCTTTACTGTATGAGTAGCACATTGCTCACAAGTCCACAAACAATCGCCATCAGTAACTGCTTAAATTTTCTAAAATTAAGAGTATTTCTATTTTAACCTATATTTCTCTAATTATCATCTGTTGTTTGCTTCCTTCTTTTTAAGCTTTAAATTTATTTAGATTTTAGTTTTACATGTTTATGAAGTAAAAATCTAATTTTACATTATAATGATATTTTTATGTTATAGTGATAGTCTTCTTGACATTTATTGAACTTTTTTCACTCACTAATTTTTATTTTTTTTGTATTTATGTATGAAAAAATATACGCACACATATTACACATATGCACATACACATAAACCTGGACTTTCTGGACTTTCTATTCTATTAAGCCATTGTTCACTCATGAACCAATGTTACACACTGTTAATTTATAAAGCTTCCTGATATACTGCTATTTGGTATAACAAGCCACTCTTTGTTTTTTGGGTTTTTTTAATTATTTCATTGTTAATGTTATGCTTTAAATTATTTCATTGCTAGTTTTCTGAATTTTTAAAACTGCTGAATCTCATAAAAATCTTAACTGAAACTACGACATAAATGAATTTAGAGAACCAGCATGACAATAAGAATGTTGAGTTTTCCCTTGTATAAACATAATAAAAATTTCCATTTATTCAGGTCTTTTGTGTGCCCTTTACTAACATTTGAAAACTTTCTCACGGTACACTAAAATGGCTTGAATTTTTTAAGGCTGTTCATTTGCTGAGTACTTGAGAGTTTCTGTTACTGCTGTGAAAGGAGTCCTTATTACTCTTTACTATTATATTTTCTAATTTGTTTGTTGCTGTTAATGAGAAAAGTTACTGATTTTTTGTTCTTGATCTTATATCTGGCTATTTTGCTTGATCAACTAGCAGTCTTGCTAAAATTAATTTCTATTTATAAATCAGTCACTAACAACATTTAAAATGTCTTCCATTTTATAGTTGAGGAAAGGGAACTCTGAAGAGGTTATAGCTTGCTAATTTCACATAACTAACCAGAGGAAATTCAAGCCTAGAATTTTTGATGGCTGCAACATCGTTTCTCTGACACTTATAGAAAACAATACAGAGCAGGACATGAACAGACATTCGTTTACCAAATGAAATCCCCCTCTCACACAGAGATATGTTCTGGTTATTAGCAGAATGAGATGAGAATAAAATGAGAACATCTGAGTTAATTCATATAGAAAAGTCTTGAAGCATAATGTAAATGTGGGATAGTCTTAATCTTGTTATGTGAGAGGCCATTATGTCATGCTTAAGGGACAAATTACTGAGGTTAAATTCTGGCTCCACCACTTATAGTTGAGGGATTTTGGAAGTTCAAAAAACTTTTCTGCATTTAATTTTCTTCAAAATAGGGATAATAATACTGGTGTTTATGTTTAAGGTTTATGAGCATTACATGAGTAATCAGGTAAAGAGCTTGATATAGCATCTGTCATGTGGAAAGTATCCATGATTGTTAGCTGGTATTCTATTTGCAACATCTATAACTGGGTCTTGCCTATAATAGAAACTTAAACAAACCTGTTAAATTGAAATT
Source organism: Pteropus vampyrus (assembly GCF_000151845.1). Classification (NCBI taxonomy): domain Eukaryota; kingdom Metazoa; phylum Chordata; class Mammalia; order Chiroptera; family Pteropodidae; genus Pteropus; species Pteropus vampyrus. Next base: position 4,824,663 of record NW_011888860.1, on the reverse strand, counting down.
TAATTGTAGTGGGACACTATTGCACAGTTTAGCTTCAAGGAAACCAGTAACATTCCCATATTGCCTCTCTTATTGCAGAAAAATGAGTTATCCATAATGAAAGCTGCTACTATAATATTGAATATAAATTCATTCTGACAACTGGTTTGTCCAACAGCTCCATTACACAATTCAGTATGAAACAGATGTGCATGATATAGCCTCAGCACAACCCCCTACCCTCAATCAAATCAATTTAGAGGTACCTTTTGCTCTAGCTCCAAAATATATGCAGGCAATGTCTATTTCACTCTAAGCTACTATGTTCTCTCACCTGGTGGACCAAATGGCCTCCTGTCTCATGTCTCCCTTTTCACTGGATCCATTCGATCTATTCTCCACAAAGCAGACTGAATAGTCTCTAAAAATTAAAAGTATCTCAAAGAGAGCTGTCTTCAGTAACTATCTCCTTGGATTTTAAATATCCTAAAATACTTTTCATGCTGGAGCCCCATCCACTCTTTAGTCTCAAGTTATTTATGGACAGAGGAAAGAAGTGCAAAAATCTCTGGGTCAGAACAATATTTTTCCAGTCTCTCTTTCTTTCTATTCTTCTGTATAGCTTTAACTTAAAGAGCTTCTTATCTTAGATCTCAGATAAAAAACATTCTCAAAGACATCCTTTTTGAACACACTATTGAAAGCAATTTCCTAATATCCACTCTGTCGATCCCTGTCATTTATTCCCCTCTGTTGTAATCACAACACTCATTGTTACCCAAAATTAATGCTTTTCTTTATTATTTGTTTATTGTCTGTGTCCACCCCACCTATTCTGCATTCCAAAATTAGAATCACATTAAATCACACCAGGATCTTGTTTTTCTAGTTCACCATTATAACTCCAGTATCTGCTAAACTACCTGCCACATAATATATACCCAGTGAATATTTGTGAAATTAATAATTAATATATGAATATAGTATTGATATTAAAAATGAAGCTGCTACCTCACTCTCCTCTTTCAACACATGTAACTTCAACAGGTATAATTTCAGCCTCTGGAATTTACTGTTCTTTTTTTTTTTTTTTTTTTCTTACTTTAAAACAGATTTCTCAAAAAATAAGAAGGCACTTTCTCATTATAAATTTATAAGCTCTGTCTGCCTTCACTTTCAGTGATGAAACCTGACTTAAGGTTCCAGATGTTGGGGGCGTGTAATTGACTAAGCCACCTACTAACATGTCTAGACTTACTTTATATAGGAAGTATTTCTATACCTATATTGCTCAAAATATTAAATACAACCATTTTGAATTTTTTTTCTCACCTGACTCAAGACAAGGCTTCTATCAAGAAGAGCAATTTTTTAAATATCATCTTTGATAAAATTGATATATTTATATTACTACATAATGACAAAATTTTCAAAGTCAGGTTTTTAGTAGAAAAAAAAACTGACAAGATGAATGAATGAGGAAATGATTAGGCTAAATTTGCAGGTAAGAGCCTCAGGGAAAGATGATAAGCTGAGCAAATTTGTGTCAAGGAATGTTTCACTCTGTGAGTTCTGCGATGGAAGGGAAAGTTTAAAAATATAATTTTGAAATCCAGATCGTAAGGTGGTAAACCATTCTGAGAATATGAATGAGCTAGTTAACACTTGTACCTATTTATTTGTTTTTGCTTATTGGTTTCCTTCACCTTGTCTACATTCTCACCCTATGCAGCATGCACACATTCACTTAGGCAATGGACATTACTGTCTTAACCCAGATTCTGGGCCAGATGTTGAGTTATAATGGTGTGTAAATCAAGAAGGTTCCCTACAGCTCTGGATCTTGGAGTTCAGTTCACACACTCGACAATTTCTGACTTCCTGCTTCTTCCCTTTATGTTTGATGGTAGGTAAAACGTCAAAATGTAAATAACCTTACTTTAAATAGTAAACTATCTATAATCACCATTAAAAGAAACTCTGTATGATCTGAAAGAACAGGAAAAAACTTTTTTTTAGTTACCAAATTGTAGATATTTCCCTCTCCCATGACTGGCCTCTGCTCCATGTTCTGATAAAGCCTTTCGAAACTTTGATATTCCTAGCCCCTCGAATACTAGTATTATATCTACTTAAATGTGTGTGCTACATCATTTAATTTACCAGAGTAGATCCTTTGAAAGTCATTGGGGGACTAAATTATATCACCGTATACTAACTAAGTTCTCCCTGTACTACACATATTATTTCATTCAACTTTTCTGTCATGCTTTTTTGAATATGGCTACTGGAGTTAAATTGGTGTGCCTATCTACAACTTCATTCTCAGTATGGCTTCTAGAATTTGGACAAGACATAAGATGTCCCAGCTAACAATCTTATTTTTTTTCTCCTGTGGGAGAAGAAATCATGATCAAAGGGGAAAAATCTATGAACACTCTATTTTGGAAATTATTTTTATCCGTATTTTCATATTCTTGATTTACTAACTTTCCTTCCCATTTTATACACTTAAGCATCCTAAATAATACTTTATTCATTATAATATTAAGAAGCTTAACTAAACTAGTTCCTACATGAAAAAGATATATTAAGTCAAATTCTTATATTTTAGAAGCCAATAATTTTTTTATTTAAAATTTTTTAATTTAAATTAAAAAACTAAAAGCCAATAAATGCCTTTTTTAAATGTAGATTTTCAGAATCTTTAAAGAAAATTACACTATGCACCTATTATAACCCTGCCCTGGAAGAGAATATTCAATTAATTAAAGATACTTGAATTTTTAGAATATTATATAGATATCTTCAAAGATAAACAAAGTAAGAGAAAGTAGTATAATGGACCACCACATACATATCACTCAGCATCAACATTTGTCAATTCATATCTACATTTCCTTCATCTATACTGGCACCAATCTCTACCCTCCCAAGGTTATTTTGAAATAATCTCAGATATATCATTTTATAAATAAGTATTCAGCATGTATCTCTAAAATGTATAACATATCCGCAATACAATTATTATATCTAAAGCATTAAAAATAATTCTTTAATGTCAACAAATACACAATCCACAACTCTCTTTTGTAATAGTTTGTTTTAATTGTGATCCAGAATATTATCTACATATTATAACTGCAAAAACATCTAATTCCATTTTAATCTACATCTCTATCTTCTTTTTTTTCTTACATATTTGTCTTTGTGGTTGAAGAATTCAGGTAATTTTTCCTGTGGGATTTCCCACATTGTGAATTTTACTAATTGTATTCTTGAATATTGTTTAATATGTCCCTCTTTCATCTGACTCTCCAGTAATTTGGTAGTTAGATCTAGAGGCTAAGTGGGATCCTAGTCTACTCAAAGATTTTATTTTAATTACTCTGTATATAACAGAAAAAAAAATCAAATATCCGCCACATGGGTTTCATTAAATAAACCATGGAATAGTCACACAATGCAAAATAATATAACTTAAAAGAAATAAGGAATTCTTCTCAAC
>NW_011888860.1:4804029-4819321 GCF_000151845.1 Pteropus vampyrus | reverse complement strand
AACAATTTGGCATGTGCCCTCTGACACAATGCAATCTATGAAGTAGTCTTGCAGAAGGAAGAGGAGGAGGGGGAGGAGGAGGAAGGATGGGAAGGGTGAGGAGGAGGAAGTGGAAGAGGAGGAAGAGGAGGGTGGAGGAAAGCAGAGGGAGGAGGAGAGGGAGATGGGGAAGAAGGAGGGGAGGAAGAAAGAAAACCTTAATCATTTGAAATTTGTAAAGGTAATATTCAAAGTAGCTCAAATTTTATTAAATACCTACAGAGCCTCACATATATATCAGGAAAATGACAATATCTGGCACCTCATTGTACCTCAAAGAAAACTGAATGACTAAGTGAACAAATGTATTTAAGATACTAACTTTGGATTTAGAAAGCTGCTAAAAATTCACTCTCAAAACTCTCAGTAGAAAATATTAATGAAAATGAGTTTGCTAATGAATACTGAACATGTGACAATTTATTAAGAAGAGAAATATAAATATATAATCAATACAATTTAAGCAAATAATCTCCAAGACAAAACATCCCTCTTATATTAAACAAAAAAAGTAAGCTGTTGCAATAACTGTGACTCACTCTTAATTCAGCTTGCAAGCTTCTCTCAAAAAATAATTATAATGAAAGGTATTTCTCAAATAATTTGTTGCAGTTTAAGTTTTGAAAGTCAGCATGAGTCACACAACCCCACACATGAGAGAATGAATATGTTGAGGAGGTAACAAGCTCTTTGTTCACCAAGGGAGAAAAAAACTGTGTCATACATATTCTTGTAAAAGCCATCCTACTGGGCAGTAGCTTTGCAATATAACTCTCTCTCCATCCACCCTCTGAGATTTATTTGACTCTGATACACATAATACTATTTCTTAGTCTATAGTATTGATTATTTTGTGATAGTGTTAGAAACTATAACTTTAGGCATTTTCTAAGAGGTGTCAGAGTCCAGTCACACACATACATGCACACATACATTCATTCACTCTCATTTTATATGTAAGAAGCCATTGTCTAAACTGGTTTTGCTGAGCTTAGAGCCAAAGCAAAAATTTGATTCTACTTGTACAATGGTGCTATGTGGAACAATGTATTGGTTTTGAGCAAAATTTATTAATGGAATTTTAATTATCTAATAATGTTCAATTGCCTGATGACATTATCTAATCATTTACATGTTGCAATTACCTATCATTGACCCAAAAGTTTATAATGGACACAAAACATGACATCAATTAAGTTTGCTCCCTAGAGAAAGTCATGTAAACTCTCTAAACCTTCATTTTTTTTTTTTTTTCACCTGGAAATCCAGGAAAATTGAACTAAATTATCTCCAAGATACTTTCAATTCTAGGTTCTGAGAACATCTCAATAACACAGGCAATGCCTACCTTTCCAATGTGTCTAATTTTGGCTTTATTTATGTGTACATTTAAGATTATAATTACAAAAATGTTTTTAGTGCATTTTAACACTGGAAAGTCAAAGGTTATGCCTATTATCACTTGTGGTTAAAAAAAGAAGAAGAAGAAGAAGAATCAGACACAAATCCTGCCCTGAAAGGCTCACAGAAGGCTCATGATGCAAAAGCAGATAATGTTCAATGTTCAGATGTAATGATTGCTACCACATTGGTAAAGACAAAACATCCTCTCAGAATCAGAAAAACATTCATGTGAGTGGTAACATTTGAATTCAATATTTAAAGATGAAACAGTCTAATAAGAGTGTCTCCTACATGTTTCCAAATACTGTCATAGTTCTCTAAGAGTGAGTACTATATCACATTAGTCTTTACTTAGTGGGAGGTAAAAACGTTTTTTGCATTTAGTTGAGAATTGAAAAAATCTAAATCAAAGAATAGCATCTGAAAGAAACATAGGAAAATAACACAGAACAATCTCCAGATGTTAAGAATGAAAAATGTAAAACTCACAAAAATTTTATTATGGCTTGAAAAACTTTCTCAAAATTTAAAGAAACCCTTCAACTTAAGCTGAAAATATCCTTGGTAGCAGTTCTGGCAATAAATTATCTTGATAATCAGTATATTTGGGGTTATTAATTATGGCCTAATGGATTTCTTTTAACAATAATTAATTTTTTATCTGATTATTTATGTAGATAGAAAAAGCTGATAATCCTTTATACAAATAGAATAATAAGTTTAAAAATGACTATATTAAGTATAGACAGCAGAAATAATCAGAATATCAGAAACATGTAATTTTTTCTCTAACATCTAAATTGAACTCCTATTCTATGGATATAGTAGATAGAACCTGAAAATGCCAAGTTTGTAGTTAGAAAATATTGAATTTTTTGAACTAATAAAATCTTAGTCATATTCAGTATAGGGTTTTCTAGCCAAATTTATGTTTTCTCCACTCTCTTTCAAAGTTGTCTTACCAAAGAAAAAATTAAAAATAGAAAGTTTGTCACAGATCAATAGCCAGTGAGAATACTTGCTTTAAAAAGAATTCCAAAACATTTAAAGAGCAGGGGTCTCCAAATTGACAATGAAAATTTTGCCAATTTTGAAAGTGTTTGAGTAATTTTTCCCAATTACTACCACCATATGATACTTAGTTATGCACAGTGTTAGGCAAGATTGAAAGGTTTTAACTATTCCATATGGCACAGCAGGCCATAATTGAGCAGGAGCAGTTGAAGCCAGACTCCCCTAAGGAGAATTTTACCAGACAAGGCAAGCATGACTGCAAGCCGTAAATACAGGGAAAGTGCAGACAATGCTGTGTCATCATTCCTACCTTTGCAGCCCACTGGTGGGGTGACCTTGTTCTTCCTCTTTTCTACGCTTCTTAAGTGCCTCTAAAATTGACAATTCACTTGCAATTCTTCTCTTGCCTCAGTCTTTCTTTAGTGTAAAAATAAATTTTTTAAAATATGGGCTTTGAAGTATGAAATGACCCTATGAAGAAGGGACTGGAACTTCCTAGGCATCACATATGCAATCAGAGGGCAACAAACCCAGGAAGAATCAGTCAGTAATACCTATCAATTTTACTGAGCCTTTATGAGAGAGTTGGTGATTAGATTAAATGACTCTGAAGGGTGAAATTCAATGGAAGAGCTCATTATTTCTATTATTGATAGAGCTGCTAAGGGTCATGTCCATTATGCAGGTGCAGAAGAGAAAGAGGGAAAAAATCCCATTAGGCTTAGAATTTAGTTCATGATTATAATTTTGGTCATATGCTCTTTTTTAAAATATATTGAAACTAATTGAATATTTAAACCATTTGTTTTCTTTCTGTTTTTCATATATGTTTTCAAATTCATATATTTAAGCAAAAGAGAAATTTCCCCATTTATGTCCTTATGTGTTGGTTAATTTCTTAGTATATTTGAGACTTGTTCAAGTTTATTGCCAGAGGATATATACACCTTGAGATAGACTGATGATAATAGCTTCATACAAGAAAATCGTTTTTTAATATTCAGTAATAGAATCTATTCAATGGGACCTAAGATAGACCTGCTTCTCAATGTACTCTCTTTAGAAAATCAGGAGATATTAAGTTTCATAGGATACATACATCAATGCCTATCTTTTTTTTTTTTTTTTTTTTTTGGTTATTTAACTAACTACAACAGTGGTTCTCAAATGGTAGCATGCATCAGAATCACCTGGAGGGCTTGTAAAAATAGATTCCTGGGCCTCATCTCAGATAAAGTAGGTCTGTCATTAGACCTGATAATTTGCATTTCTAACAAAACGCAGGTGATACTGATGCTATTGACCCATTGCCCACAGTTTTGAAATGCACTGAATTAGATGATAGAAACTATGTTTATTTAAATCTCTATACAGAAATAATTAAACACATAGAATCTCCATAAGTGGCATATGGTGAGATATAGAATCTAATTTAAACAAAGTGTAGCCTCAAAGATAGCTAATGTTAGCAAAATCTTTTTAAAAAGAATGATAAATACCATATGATTTCACATACATGCAGAATCTAAGGAACAAAAAGAACAAACTAATAAAAAAAAATAGACATACAAATATAGAGTATACTCTGGTGACAGCCAGAGGGGCTGGAGGTTGAGAGACTGGGAAAATGGGGTAAAGGGTTAAAGAAATACAAATCAGTAGTTGATACATGGTCATGGGGATGGTGAGCATGGCTTAGGAAATGCATTTAGCATTAATGTAATGGCTAGATGTAGAGCTAGAGGAGAGAAAGAACAATTAGGAGCATTGTTTTATAAACTATATAAATGTCTAACCAATGTACTATGTACTTGAAATTAATGAAATAAAATTAAAAATAAATAAACAGGTCTTATGATTGAATTTATTGTAGATCTACAAAATAGAACTTATAATTGAATTTTTTTGTAGGAAGTTTAGGAAATTGTGTTGTTATCAATGAGGTAATGTGGCATCATCTATGTATGACAGTAAGTGACATACAATCAGAAGAGATATTTTCTCATAGTTCTGGAAGCTTGAAGACTGGTATCAGGTTGGTAGCATGGTAGGGTTCCAGTGAGAGTCCTCTTCCTGGCTTACATTTAAGCCAACTTCTCACTTTGTCCTCACATGGGAAGTGCAGGGAGAGAGCTCTTCTTATAAAGGTACTAATCTTTTCATAAGGCCCCACATTGTGATCTCATCTAAATCTAATTATCTCCCAAAGACTTCATCTCCAAATATCATCATAAATACCATAACATTTGGGATTAGGGCTTGAATGTACAAATTCTGTGGTGGACACAATTCAATCCATAACAAGCCACGAGGAGAAAAAGTCTATATGCTGACTCTCACATCTTAATAATTTGTATAACCAATGTCAGAACTATCACAGATCAGATATATGCCCCAGTATAATTTATGACAAGTGGCACTAAAGATCATGATTTAGAAGTATATAACTGTCCTTGCTGATGCTCATCTCAAAATGTAGCAGCATCTTTTCCAAACATGGTGATTTCTCTTAAGAACTTGTATCCATTATATCTCCAGCTGAAACTTCTGCTCTAGATTCTAGACACACACCAAGTTGCCTACTTAACATCTCCACTTGGAAGCATGATAAGACATTTCAAACTTAACATATCCAAAACAGCTCTTAAACTCCCTCTACTATTCTCCCCACTTTTCTTCCTACCATCTTCCCCATCTCAGTTAACACACTTCATCCTTCTCATTAAATCTCCAAATCTTAATTTTTTCTTTAACTCTCCTCATATTTTTGTTTTGTTTTGTTTTGTTTTGTTTTGTTTTGTTTTGTTTTACAATTCACACCGTATTACAAATCTTGTTGATACTAGTTTCAGAACAGTTTTGTATTAGGTCCATGTCTTACCACCATCACCACCCCCCTGATTCAAATCACCGTCGTTTCTTCACTATCCAGTTGGGTTTACTGCTATAACCTCTGAACTTATATTCCTAGTTATATACTGCTCCTGTCCATTTACTTTATTCTCATCTCTGCAGCAGAATAATTAATTCTTTTAAAATATGTCAGATCAAGCCACTCTTCTTAAAATCTTCTAATGGGTTTATCCTCTACCTCACTTGGTATATTAGTTTCCCAGGCCTATTTTAACAAATTACCACAAACTGGGTGGCTTAAAGCAACAGAAACTTATAGTCTCACAGTTCTAGAGGCTAGAAGTCTGAAATCAAGGTATTGGTAGGGCTGTCCTCTCTGAGAGGGCTATAAGGGAGGATTATATTTTGTTTCATCCTAATTTCTGGTGGTCATGGGCAATCTTTAGTGTTCCTTGGATTCATAGCTGAATCACTGCAATCTCTGCCTCTGTCTTCACATGAGCTTCTCTACTATGTATCTCTTTGTCCAAATTTCTCCCTTCTTATAAGGACACTAGTCATTGAATTAATGTCCCTCCTTAATCTATTGTGACCTTAGCTTAACTTGATTATATTTGCAATGATTCAATTTCCAAATAAGGTCATATTCACAGGCGCTGGGAGTAAGAACTTGAACATAGCTTGGGGGTGTTACCATACGGTGATCTAAATTCTGTCGTGCCACAGTAGCATGGAGGGGTACCTCTGTTATTTTCATTGACACAGTAAAGAATTACAGATTAGCAAGATTTAGAAAAAGTGAGATTTACTAAAGTATATTTTAAAGAAGAAGAGGGTCACACCCAAAAGATCTGTAATCACGAAGAAACAAAAGGTATGATTAAAGCACGCTTCAAAGAAGGGGCAGGTTACAGCAAAGAGGGCTGTAACCTCATGGAAGTGGGGAAGTCAATATTATATTTGGTCTGTGATAGAGATTACAAATTCTAGATGATTGGCACATGAAGTGATTTTGATTGACATTTGACTGTTATATAACTCTGCCTACTGTGCATGTGGTTACGGAGAATTCAGTCTAATTAGATTTATTAGATATAATTAGAATGTTTGGGCATAGGCATGATTTTATAATGATGGTATACTTAGACTGAGGTAAAAAGGTCAGTGTAGGACTGTTGCACACGTACTTGTGGCCAGATTTAACCAGCTATTGGTTTATGGCCATTTATTCCTTTGTTCTTCAGGATGCAGGGGCGATTTGTAACTATAAAATGCGTGTTTCAAGGAGGTCTTTGGGTGGGGCTTCTATTCCTTTGTTCCCATGCTCATGTCAACCTAACAGGGTGAAGGCACAATTCACTCACAACTCTCAAAGTGAATCCAAAGTCCTTACAAGGGCACAAAAGCCCCAATCTTTTGCTATTCAAAGTATGATCTACAGACCCATAGCATCAACATCATCTGGAAGCTCTAAGAAATGTAAACTCTCTAGACCTCCTGACTCACTTTAATCAATTTAATGTGACATTTACATGATTTACGTGCAAATTAAAATTTGAGAAGATTGCCCCTCAAAATAACCCACTTACTTTCCTGTTCTCTTCATCTGCTACTCACACTCACATCATTCAATTTCTCTGCTTCAGTCATATTGTTTTTTGTCATCTCTGAAATGCCTAGAAAACACTGCCAGATGTTTCACCTGCTTCATATCTTTATGCAAATATCACTTCAGTGCGACTTTTCCTGAATATTCTATTTTAAATGAACATTCCCATTAACCTCTTCGCTCTTTATTTTTTTTTCATGCAGAACTTCTCATTATCTAGTATGCTAAATATTTTAATTAACATTGTTTATTATTTTCTCTATTAACTAGAATATAAGCTTCTTGAGCACAAGGATTTGCATCTGTTATGCGTAGTGATAAATTTTAGGCTCTTGGAATGGTGTGAGAAACTCGGTAGAAGCCACTCAATAAATGTGTCAAATAAATGAGTCTGTAAGTTCATTTATTTACCCATATACATTGTTTAACTCATGTTATTTGAAATCAACTGTATCATATGCATTATAGAATGTTTTTTTAAAAAGATATACAAGACTCATATAAGTCTGTGATTTAGATTTAAAAAGGTATAATTTACCTAAACATTTGTGGATTTGTTCTTATCCAGCTCTCGTGGTAAAGCATACCTTAGCCTTAGTATACACTATGAGAATAGATACATGCTTTTACGCATCTTAAATTTATTCCTTTTGATCTTTCACAGAGTGTCCCCTTGTTCTGTGACACAGATATATGGTCACCAAGTACATATGCACCACATCATGCCTTTCTTGAATTTTGTCTCTTTTCCTTATATTTTCTTTCCATTTTCTGTTTTGAAATGAAGATTTCTAATCTCCTCAGTTGGTCCTAATGCAATGGGACTTCTGGGAACTTACTGCTTCTTTCCATAATTATGCTCTTTTAATTAGAATCTCAAATAAATTACTAAAGTGTGGCAAAGAGGGAAGAATATTAACACCTATGCCTCTCCACTCTCCACTGAATCAAACTGGCCCAACCCTGGATTAGATTCTTGCTATTTTTCCTCTCTGGAAAAAAAATGTGGTCTCTACCCTCAAGAAATGTATACTCTAATTGAGAAGATATCACTTCAGAGTAGGGGATTTCTTAATTTTGATTTTGATTATTTTACCTTCAGATATTTGGAAAGCCCAAAATGCTGAATATCCATGGCCTACAAACAGTGTACTTGGGGGGAAAAAAAGTAATAAATGTACATTAGTTAAAAATTGCTTACTAAAGAAATGTTTAAATCAAGTATTACTAAATATATAAATAAGAAAAAGCAACTAAGCCAATAAAGTTTAGGCCATAGCATCTACTGATTAGATATGAGTAAAAAAAATCTCAAGAATTAGTTCTCTATTGGTGATATGGCAGTTTATACGTTATCAGTTTGTAAGAACCCAAGAAGAAGATAAACAATTTAAGAGAATTGAGATCTTTTCAAGGGATAGAGAACATCTTCTTTGTTCAGATAATGCTTTGAGATATAGACATTTTGTTTCCTTCTTTTTGAACAAGATTTCATTTGATCTTAACAACCAAAAGCTACAGGAAAAAGTAAGGAATTGAGTGTTTTATCACTATGTTTATGTTATATACAGTATTGGGCACTTACACACATTATATGATTTAATCACAATTATACTATAAAATAGATACGATATTATTTTCCCGTTTTACAGATGATAAAACTGAGCCCTAGACAAGAAGTTGAATAATAATATGCCCAAATGCATATAACTAATAACAGAGAAAGCAATAATTTGATTTTAGGACTTTTCTTTTTTTCAACACTTTTTATTTTAGAATAATTTGACTCAAAGAAATTATAAAAATCGTAAAGAGAATTACTATGTTATCTTCAGTCAGCCTCCCCCAATGGTGATATCTTACTTACATAACATTATGCAATGTCAAAACCAGGAAATCGATATTGGTATAATACCATTAACTCAGGTTCAGACCTTGTTTAGATTTCAAAGGTTTTTATAAGGAATCTTATACGTAAGAGTATATGCATGGTATAGTATAGTTATATAATGTTTAGATTTATGTAACTATCCCCACAATCAGGAGAGAAAAATTCTCTATCACCACAGAGAAAGAACCACATATGCTCACAGTACCCCTTCATAGTCATTCTTGGTCCTCAGCAACAGCTGAGTTATTCTGGATCACTAGAACTCTGTTCTGAAATTCCAGTCTCTTTTAAACCAAAGCACTTGAAATTGTTAAATGAATGGTGTTTATTTTTTCTTAAATAGTATTTGCATTCTTCATAAGTGGTGTACTATGGCACATGTACAAATGTGTGTGTATGTATATATATTTATGTATATATGTATATATATGTTTATATGAGCTAAAGATTGAACATGTATTTAAATGCACAAAAGAGAAAAATATTATACACTTTCATCACTATATCCCTATTTATAAATCAGTTCAAGAAACTAGTAATGATAGTTTTTTATTTTATTTAAAATATCTATCTGAATTATTGTCATTACAAAATAAAACTACATTTAAAATTTTACATGTATGCCTGACTTTCACATTTTGTTTCACAACTTTGAATAGTGTTAAAATTTTATTTTTACATTTAAATAGATCTAATAGAAGGAAAATGTACAAATAAATGATCTCATAAATAAAATATAAACCTGGGGACTGTTATTTTTCCATTTTGAATACCACCCACCATTAGTCTTTAATAATTATGTAGACTCCAAATAAAATAATGATTTATCAATAGACAGTAGAGAACAGACCCATACTAAGAAAAATTTTAATAAGTCAAAGTAATTATTGTCATCCACTTTTCTTGTCCCAACTCCAGGTACTCTTTGCTACTCTGTGATCCACTTCTCTGTAACTCAACATCCCAGCTGTGCACAGAGTCAGGGTATCATCAAACCACTCCTCCCTAGAGATATCATTAGATCTTGCCTCAGCCAGACTTCCTCAGTACCTGGCTTCATATTGAGTTTGCAAGTCCTCTTAGGCCCTTAAAGGATAATGCATAATACATTCCATGCTAATTATCTGATGAGAGTCATTAGATTAATATTATGTTACAGCAAGTAAAATATCATAGACCTAATAGCACAAAAATTTTCAATTATGTTACTTCTTTGGGTTAAATTCTGAGATTTAGTTTGAAAGATGTGTCACAACAAGGGAAACGTTAGGGCAGAAAATGGTATTTGTTCCCAATTTTGATTAGACTGTTCCTAAGACCACACTGCTACTCATTATTGCATAGTGTTTTTTTAGTAATGAAATAAATGCATTATTATAATGAAACCTTGCTACAACTCTGGGTGACAGGCAGGACTAATATCATTATTCATAGTTTACAAATGAAGCAGTTAGGATCAATAGTATTAAAAGATTTGTCCAAAGCGACTGGCTTATTAAATGATAGACTAAGATCAGAATCAAGTTTTATATTCACATAAGACTTTAAAGGAGAGGGCTAAACTAAATGAAGTATAAAATTTTCTTATAAACCCAATAACTATAATTGATCATTTAACGATTTCTTTAATAACAATCTGATATTACAAGATGGCTATGACAAACCACGATCTATTGATTAGATTTGGGTAATATTTTGGAGTTTTTAAATTTTTTTCTGCTTTGTTACTTTTTTCATCACTATAGAAGACATATTGATTCATGCATTTTGTATATGTTCATTAAATAAAATACACTAACTCCTACCATGTTACTAACTAAAGGGAACACCATTTAATAGCTATATTTATCACTATATAAATATCTCTTTGGTATGCATCTTTCTCAAAGTGATTTTTAGGCACTGGGATTATGAGAATGGCAAAGTATTATTCTCATGTGATTTATATGTCATGGAAAAGGGCAATGTGTAAATGCACTATTGATTTAAGAGAATATTTATATAATATATCTGTCAGAGATAAATACTAAAAAAAGAAGCAAAGTCAGGTTAAGAGGATAACGAGTGATAGGAAACTGTCCATTTTCAGTAGTGTGGTTCGCAAAGCATGTTCTCACATGGTGACATTTGAACAGAGACTGGAATGAAAGAGTAAACATGTAAATATCCACAAGAAGATCTTCATGTTGAAATAACACCAAGTAAAAAATTTTCTAAGGTCGGAATTAATTTGGTGTTTGAGTAAGATCAAGAAGGCCCATAAGGCAAGATCAGACTGAATGACTAGAAGAAAGAAAATGAGGTAAAAGAAATCACCCAGAGTCTTATGGTGTACTTATTTGTGGTGTTGTAGGCCTTAGAATTTTCCTCTAAGTGTGATGAATCCATTAGAACACTTTGAGGTGTGCATGTGTTGGGGGATGGTGAGGGAGACAAGTAGGTTAAGATATGACTTAGACACTTTAAAGTTTTAAAAGGTCTCTCTGTTACTTTAACAGAGAATTTTATTAGTCTGCTAGGGCTGTCAAAACAAAGTACTACAGAGTGGGTAGCTTAAAAAGCAGTTTTCTCACAGTTCTGGAGTCTATAAGTCCAAGATCAAGGTATCTGCAGAGTTGGTTTCTTCTGAGGTCTATCCTGTTGGCTTGTAAATGGCTATTTTTTTCTTATCTCTTATTTCTGAACCTGCTGTGTTTAAATTTCCTCTTCTTATGAGGACACCAGTCATGTTGAATTAGGACCCACCTAAGTGACCTCATTTTAACTTAATTACCACTTTAAAGATTCTATCCTCCAATATAGTCACATTCTGAGGTACTAGAGGTTAGGCCTTCAACATACGAATTTTTGTAGAATACAATTTATCCCATAACAGGAATAAAATGCAGTGGGGCAAGGGTGACAACAGAGAGTTCATTTAGAAAGCTATTTTATTATCCAAAGTAAAAACAATGCTACTTAGTCTACAATAGAGGTCATGAGAATCAGTCATTACATAAATCATATAAGGTGTTCACCAAACTTACCTCATGAATTATCTCTAAAAACATTTTAAGTCTGCTACTATTTTCCTCACGTTGACCGTAATTCATGTGTAAGGTCATACAACTAGAAATCCAGGAGCTAAAATTTAAATGTAGGTATCCTCTCCAGCATCTTTCCTGAAGATTGACTTTTATGCTCTTAGAGGTATTTAATACTATATGTATAGAAATTATCTTAATTTGGGGGTATTTGAGCATAGAATTAAAAAAGTGTGAGATTATATATGTTTTCCTAAAGAGATAATGTGTCTTTAGCTTGCCTTTGCACAGAACACGTATTAGTAGTAACTAGCCTTGAATGGAGGCTTTCTGTTCAATTGTCATTAATTTAGTCTTTATCACTTATTGAGTTGCATAATAAATTCTGTGAAGAGTTAGGAGAAATGACTATCTTTGCTTCAAAGGAATTTCCCATTATGTTGAGAAGAAAAGTGATATGCATATTTTAAAAAATGGTATTTGTTGAGTACTAAATGAATTAGCTGACCAATAGTACTAGAGGAATTCAAAAGAAGAAAATAATTCAAGGCTTTGGAAAAGTAATAATGGTTGAGGCTTAACTTCTAAGAATCTGTACAAATTCAATCAATAAATAAGGCAATGCCTTATAAATCTATAAAAGTAGACAGTTAGTTTCTTTCTCTTCCAGTAGGCAAGTATCTTCTTTTTTGAAGTCCGGTGTAAAAATTAGCCCTAGAGTTTAGTCTTCTAAGGATTGATTTTGTGTACTCAGAGAGAATCCTGTGTTTTGCCTTCCTAGCAGTCCTCATATTTCTACTGTTTTGTTTGCTGAACACCTGCATCCATTGGTACTTGGCAAGTATCATGAAAGCTGGAATGGATCATATTTGTTTTAATTTTCTTTTTACTTTTCCCAGCACATAGAAACTATTGTGGGCAAGAAATAAGTAGATTGGAATCAAAGACATAAAAATGATAAAAAATAGCAATGATATAAAACATTTTTACAAAATGAAACTATTTGGGGGTAATTTTTCAAGTCATTTTTCTTATGAAATATGGGGTGATGTTGGCCATACTACTTTATTTATATTTTTTTATTTTGTGGCCTAACCACAAATTATTGACTACCCATATTAATGAATATCAACAAAATCATTATAATGGCTCTATAATACTTTATTGTGTGGTTATACCATAATACATTCAATGAATGCCCTATTATTTAACATTTAGCTCTTTCTGATCAGATACTGTAGTGTGCATTTTTGTACATATATAAACATATATATGTCTTAAGATGTTTATCACTGGGTCAAAAGATGTAAATAAACTTAGAGTCTTTAGTAAATACTGTCAGAATTCTCTGCAGAGAGGATATATTAAGCTTCTTTCTATTTCAGGAAATAAAGATGACTGTCATATACTTCTGAGGCCTACAGTACTTTCTGGTTTGCAGGATTTTGTTGTTGTTGTTGTTGTTGTTGTTTTAAGTATCATTTAGTATCCAGTGGTCATGGATATTTGAGTGTTCCTTAAATATATATAAACAAATACCAGTGTGTTCTTTCTCTAAAGGAAAATATAAAGCAGAGAGAAATTAAATGTTGCTCAAATTCTAAAACTATGAAAATATAACAATAGAGAAAACAAATAGAAATTTTTTTTTTTAAGATACCCAGTGACTTTAGCAGCTGGTGGATTGTACCATACCTATTTTTACACAGAATGAAAACAACACAGCAGGTTCCTTTGAAACACCAAACTGAGAAAATTAACTACAGCTTTAACAACCTTAAAAGAATTTTTTGGCAGAATGAATGAGTATGCATAATTGAGAAAAATACCCCAATCTGTAGAAAAATTAAATAGATATGAAAAGAGGTTAAACAAAAATGTTGTTGCCTATTCCTTTCACAACTTTCCACCTGTTCCTGACTGCAATAGGAATCACGGTTTCAAGCTAAAAAAGGAGGTTTGGGACTTTAGGATAAAGACAGTGTAGGGCTGTATAAATTGCAGAGGACTTAGATCCAGAAAACTTGAGGAGCATATACTCAACCTTAGACTGACAAGGCGAGGAGCCTGCCCTTAAGTCCCAGTTCAGCTACTTCCTAATTTTGTGATCCTGGGCAAATAATATGTCCTCTTTCTGTCTCAGTTTCCACAGTTTAAAAAAAGCAACATAGTAATAGAGCCTAGCTTTCTCAGTGCCTAGAGTATATTACCTATTTATTAAATAATAGCTATGATTTTCTTATATAGCTGGTTGTGTGAACTTAGGCAAGCCATTTTATCTCTTGAGTCAATTTCTTCAACTCTAAAATGAATTATTTAGATAATGTAATTTTGTGATGTCATATTTAGATTTGAAGGTCTATGGTACTATGAGACCAAAAAAACAACAAAATGCACTGGATGCTACTATCAGAGTCAGTTTGGGAATGATTTGAAGCCAGTGACATGAATATAAATGAAGGTTTCAAGCAAAGTAGGGGAGAATGGGAGAGAGGATATATAAGAAAAAGTCGCTTTTATAGAGTTTTTAAATCTATTTTTACCATTGCATATTATAATTATATAAGAATTAAGATGCATTGCATAGGAAATAAAACTACAAAATAATCGCTTTTTCATTTTAAGAATAATGTGTTTTTTTTGCAACTCTCTTTTTCCAATAAAAAGAGTCCTCATAAATGCTTTCTATTCTCAAATATTTAACCATTCTCTTGGTTCTTTGCTTCTCTTAAGTACAGAATATCATAATTATATACTATAATTTTGTCCATCCTAAATACAAGACTACTTATGAGTCACTTGAAATTGAGAAATGTCTCTGTGTTACTGAGTTTTAGCCAGATTATAATTTCAACCCCAAATACAAGCTATTTAACCTTGAGTTTTAGTTTCATGGAACATTTAAAATGTTAATACAATTAACAGAATTAATTGTGTTCATACAATTTTTGTATATGTATTGAAGGTATCTTCTTGGGAGAAGGTTCATAGCATTTAAAATATTCTCAAAGACAACTTTGTTGCTGAAAGTGTTAAAAATCATTGTCAGAAAGATTCATCTCATGCAAACATGACTATAGTCATTTACTGAACTATCAGACCGTCAAGTACCCGTCAAGAGTACTCTTTGAATAAATATTAAGAAATAAATTAATAAGTTGAATTAATGATTAAATAATATAACTTGGCAATGAGGCCTTCCTTGACTATCCTGAATAAAATAAATCCCAGGTACCCATATCTTACTTATAGTCCTTTAATTGTCACCACGCACTCAGTCATCTAATATACCATACATATATTTGTTTATGGTCTTTTTCTTACTACTAAATTGTAGGTTCCATGAGAGCAGAGACGTAGTGTTTTGTTTTATATTGATTTTTCACTACCTAATTCCTAATATACATAGTAAACATTAAATGACTATTTAATGACAATTTGTTATTATAAATATTTAAG
>NW_011888860.1:4801433-4803979 GCF_000151845.1 Pteropus vampyrus | reverse complement strand
AGGTATCTTCTTGGGAGAAGGTTCATAGCATTTAAAATATTCTCAAAGACAACTTTGTTGCTGAAAGTGTTAAAAATCATTGTCAGAAAGATTCATCTCATGCAAACATGACTATAGTCATTTACTGAACTATCAGACCGTCAAGTACCCGTCAAGAGTACTCTTTGAATAAATATTAAGAAATAAATTAATAAGTTGAATTAATGATTAAATAATATAACTTGGCAATGAGGCCTTCCTTGACTATCCTGAATAAAATAAATCCCAGGTACCCATATCTTACTTATAGTCCTTTAATTGTCACCACGCACTCAGTCATCTAATATACCATACATATATTTGTTTATGGTCTTTTTCTTACTACTAAATTGTAGGTTCCATGAGAGCAGAGACGTAGTGTTTTGTTTTATATTGATTTTTCACTACCTAATTCCTAATATACATAGTAAACATTAAATGACTATTTAATGACAATTTGTTATTATAAATATTTAAGCGAAGTATTCACTTTGTCCTGATTTCTCCAAATTATTCATGTCTCTTTGAAATTCAGATCTCTCTTTTACAAACCATTTCCATTTAACCTCCACTTTTAATATCTGTCACCTGCAAACTTAATGAATATACTCTCCATCCAGGTTAATAATGAAAATATTTAAGCAGAACTTTGGGGATCGATCTTGCAATGTCTAGTATGATCTTGATACATTCAATAAGTTATTTGATATCCAAAATGTATAATGTCTTTTGTTTAAATGGATTTGATTCAGGTTTTTGGTAACTTCCTTTATAGTACAAATTCTGGACACTAGCTTAAGAATCACGGTGTGATAGAAAGCACTTGATATGTGGGGACCGACGGTGGATGGGAAGGATGGTTCATTTTATTACTTATTATATTCAGAATTCTGCTTGGTGCTTCCCCATTTTGTAGTTTTATTGTTCTCTATTTCAATGCTAACAATAACTTTGTAAAGCATATATTATATTCTGATTATCAATCAAAATTCTCATGTTGAATTCTTGCTTTGCCAGTAACTGTAATCCTTGACAATCATTCTAAGCTTTTGTTTCTTTATGAATAAAGTGGGGAACATAACACCTTGTGCCTAAAAGAGTAGTGATGAAAATTTAATAAGATTATTTGTGTGAAATTATTTATGAGCTCCATATTTGGAAAATCCAACATTTCATTATTAAATGACTACAACAAAAACCTCAATACTTAAAATTTCAAAAATGTAATTTCTCAATATTCATTAGCTTCTCCATTACAAATAAAATTAATATATAAAAATCATGTATTGTGATTATCCAACATAATTCATTACTAGAAATAGGGACTATTGAAGAATTCAGCAAATCTACAATATTCAGTTTACTTCTTTAAGCCCTACACTCCAATACTTTATTAGATACTTCATCAAATATATATCAAATACTCCTCTGTAATGACAATGTACTAGGTATATAACATTTATAGTAGTTTATGTCTTAGAAAACCTTATGAAGTATGTTTTAATATCTTAATTTTAGGGATAAGAAAACTAAAACCAAGTAAATTAACTTGCTCAAAGTTAATTACTGGTGGAGCAGTATCTGTCAGCAGTAAAGCCCATATTAACCATAATTCTCTTCTGCCCTCTAGTTTTTATTGTTGCTTACTATTTGGAGCTCCTACTTCTTGAATTCCAGCACCTTCCATTCAAGCAATGTAGATTTGACTTGGGCTCCATTTCAATGTTCTATTTTTCCTTCTAGATCCAAGTCTAAATTTTCTCAACCGTCTGGCCATGGAACATTCCAGGTATGGATTTTCCTATGTTAAAAGAAATTTTCCCATAGAAAATTTACTGATCTGATAGGTTTTAATTCACTGACGCATGAATCAGGCAGTACCCAATATAGCACGTAGAGAGGAGCTCTGAAGAGCTGCACAAGGAGGAAGCTTGTGTAGACCAAAGTGAGCAGGAACAAGGAAATTATACTAGACATTTTCTGAAGCAGGGTTATTTTCCTTACATGGGGCAAAGACAAAAATTAGAGCCAGGTTAAGTGATTTGTGCTAAGTAGGCAAGTGCTGATTGGTTGACCTAGACCTTTTTTTCTGGGAAAGCCATGCATAGAAACTTAGTTTCAGTTCGCTATCATGAGACTTAGCATGAGTGGCTCCATTTTCAATCTAATCTGGTAATTTAACATCCATGATGTGGCTTTTCCTTTGCATGGCAATGACTCTTTTCAGGAAAAATCTTTTTGTTAGATGGAACTTCCATGCATGGAAACTATATTTATCAGCTTATGTTGCCATAAAAAATACCATAAACTGGAGGACAGAAAGTAACGGAAATTTATTTTATCACAGTTCTAGAGGCTGGAAGTCTCTAGACGGTCAACATGGTCAGATTCTTGTACAATATTTCATCTTATCTTGTAGAAGACCTTGCTGCCTTCTCTCTGTGTCCACATTTGGTGGAGAGAGAGCAACCTCTCTGGCGTCTCTTCTTATAAGGACACTAATCTTATCAGATCAGTCTGCCTCTATG
>NW_011888860.1:4795077-4800038 GCF_000151845.1 Pteropus vampyrus | reverse complement strand
GAGATATTGAAATTTACACTTTTTAACAATAAACACATTATCTCTTATAATGTACTCACTTATCCTTCTGATTTCCTTAATCTGAGAGATGCCAAAAATTAACATAGTATTTCAACACCAAACTGATTTTTAAGCTTAATTCTGCTGTCTCTTTCAATTTCAGAATAAACCAATCATGAAATTCTTCCAGTTCTACTTTCTTAACATGTCTCAAATTATTTTTATTCTCTTTAATACCAATGCCAATATATTAGTTCATACCTCCTCTTATTAAAGACCTTTGGATTAGTCTTTCAACCTTCATTCTCTACCTCCAATAATCAATTATCAGAGAGAACTTATTTAAAATAAAAACTTGGGGTGCTTTTTAATAAATTATGTGAGACTCCAGCAATTTTATTTTCTGCCAAATTCCCATCGAAAGCAACAATATTGAAGAAAAAAAAAAGTAATATTTAATGAAACAATGAATTAAATAAAATCATAAATTATATACTATGAAAAATAACTCCCAAATATAGTAAAGTTGTAAAATTTAAACTTACAAAGTCTAAAACTTTTACATTTCTCTAGATAAAGTTTTAAGGGGAAAAATTTTTCTAATGAAAGTAAGGCTGCCCAATAAGGCAATGCCCAAATTTATTTTGCTTGGAACTTGTAATTAATGAAAGAAGGTTAACAGGCTAATGATAAAATTCTATTTTAAAAGAGATATAAATAAAATATTAGATATAGAAACCACATCTCTTTAAAGGTGGACACACAGGACAAGCTGGAGAAACTCTGGGTAATTACCCAGTTTTATATCACAGAATGTCTCAGGTAAACTGTCATTATATACCAAGTGGATGGTCGTTATTTTCTCCTTTCTTACAAGGTTACAAAAAGGACCCCATGAGTAAAAGGCAAGGGCTATCTCTAAGTCTCCCTCTTTTGGGTTCTAGGATCTAATTCCAATATGTGTAGGGGAGGGGTAGCTTTCTCCCACATCAACAAGCATTGTTGTGGACAGTGGTTTGGGTCCTATAATTCAACTTGATTCCGACAATATCTACCTAGAGATATCATGAGATTTCACAAGTTAAGGCTTCAGTTCAACATGTCTATCCCCCACTCACACTTTGGGTGCTATTTATAATTTCAGGTTGCTACCTGGACTTCTGATGGACTAGCTATAAATCAGGTTCATACAACCTCCTCTTTTGGTTCAATTAATTTGCTAGAGTGGTTTACAGAACATGGAGAAACATTTAACTTACTAAATGACCAGTTTATTATAAAAGAATACACCTTAGGAACACCAAGATGAAAGACATGCATAGGGCAAGGTATGGGGAAAGAGTACGAAATTTCCATGCTATTTTTAAGCAGGCCACTCTCCCAGCACCTCCACATGTTCACCAACCCCAAATCTCTCTCAACTCTATCCTTTTGGGCTTTCATGGAGGCTTAGTTACAGGTACAAAATTGATTAAATCATTGGTCATTGGCGATTGATTCAACTTCTAGCCCCTTAACTCTTCCTGGAGGTCAAGGAAGTGAGACTAACTGTTTAAATCTTCTAATCATGTGGCTGTTTCCCCTGGCAACCAACTTTCATTCTTAGCTGTGGTCCAAAAGTCACCTCATTAGCATAATAAAAGACATCTTTATACTTTCATCACTTAGGAAAGTCCAAGAGTTTTAGGAGCCTGTGCTAAAAATGAGGACTAAGACCAAATATATATTTATTATCATTCACAATATCATACTACTTGAATTAAGGTTAATACCATTGCATGGCAGAAAGATTGTATTGAATTTGGAAATTAGAAGTTATACCCACCTTTGCCATCAGGTTATCTTCAAGTTAGAAAAATAGGAAAATTTTAAGCACAAGAAATTATGCACCTGCCAATTTTTATCATCTGAAGAGAAAGATATATCAGGAGAGAGACATAAAAGGAAATCACAAAAATCTGCAAGGCTTCATTCTGAATAAGGGGCTTTCAATTTACAGGAAGCTGAATCAAGTCAAAAAGGCAAAGAAATGTTGAAAAAAAATGTTCCCATACACCACAGAAGGAAGCTCAAGCTGCTTCTGATAACTGCTCACTCTCCAGGCATATCTTACATTTTTTATAAAAGGATAAGTTATCTGATCTAAGAAGAATGACCTCAATTTAAATATAAGTAGCAATTTGAAAATATGTATGTAAAATTTCAATACCAAAAAGAAGAGAAAAATCACAAACCAAAGGCAGCTGAAGATCATTTGAGAAAAAGTTTGTAACTAGTGAAAAATGTGACTAATATTTTTTAACTGAACATGACATGGGAGAAAATAGGACATGTATAAAAATAAGAACTTAAGGCATAACTACAAAATATCAACAAAGAAATTATATAACAATATAGGGATCCCAACAGTAAGTTAGTTATTCAGCAAGAAAAAATAAAAGGTGTAGGGAAGGCAGAATTCCAAAAGTAAAGGTAAAAATAGTATTTATAGATATTTTGGATTTACACGTGGCTTCTGCAGCATGAAGGTTTGACTTCTTCCATGGCCACTGATTGTCACCAAAGAGAATGTCTCAAGGTAACAAGCTGAAACTGCATGGCCTTTCTAGCCTAGTCTTGGAAATTATACAACATAATTTTCATTGCACTTTGTTGGGTAAGAACAACACACTAAGTTTGTCCAGATTCAAGAGTAGCAGAAGGGGCAGATGGCAGGTTGGCAAGGGAATATTGTAGAAGAGCATGTAGGTCGAAAGATATTGTTTCATCCATCTTTGGAAAATACGGTGTGCCAGAGCAAGATACATAGGAGGCACCTAGAAATAAGTTTTTCACACTACAGCGGACATTCATCAGTTGTTTTACAGAGAGAACAGAAAAGCAATGTTTAAAACAAGTCATATAAGTGGGGATCAATTAGAAAAGCTTTTACTATAAACTGATTACTTCATTTTTCAGAGCAAGGAGTCAGAACTCAATAGAAACAATTTAAAATTGATAACTTAAGAAAAAAGAGGATAAGTATTTTATTTAAGGTATAAATGTCACCATCGGAAGAGTTAGACATAATTTAATCTGATGGTAAAGGTTAAGAAATAGTAAACATGATAATAATTAATAATAATATAATAAGATGCTTAAGGTTAGGGAATTGGAAAGGAAATGAAAGCGCATACATTATTTTATTCTAGAGTGTAAAGACAATAGATACTATCTAAAATTACTACATTAAGATCCTGTATTCTCCATACCACAGGAAGTATGCAAGAAAATTATCTGGACTATTAAAATAAAATATTACCAATTCTATTTTACAGTTGTTTGTATCTTGGATGAGATATGTTAATTTTGTATATATTTACTATAAATATTAATAATTTTACATATAAAAAGTATATTAAAATTTTTTACACATAAAGGAACTGTGTTTTAGATTTTTTTACTAATACTGGTATATGATCAAAAACATTTAAAGATTACTAATAAATAGCTATGAAGTATCCAATAAATAGTAGATAATAAAGCTTCACATTACAAAAAGAAAACACACATGCATGTGCAGCAACTCAAATTGAAAAAAGAGTAACTTTTTAAAAGACATGATAAAAAGAGAAAGTATGAAAAAAACAAATCATAGACATAAGTAGAAATTTTTCTGTCATATCTAGAAGTAAAAAATTTACTTTATAAATAAAAAAATCTCTAAAATAATTCAAAACAAAACTCAAGGATATATTATATACAAGTCATCCAAAAAAGTTTGAAATGATGAAAAACAATAACTTAAAGCCAAGACTACGCTACTCAGCAAGGCTATCAATTACAATGAAAAATGAAACAAAGAGCTTCCCAGAAAGGAAAAAGCTAAAGAAATGTGTCACCAACAAGCCAGTTTTACAGTTAAAATGAATTATGTAAAATTTTTTTAAAAAGGAAAAAAGTAAGAGGACTTATAAATATAAATAAGAAAATGGCAACAACTCTGTACCTATCAATAATCACTTTAAATGTAAATGGATTAAATACTCCAATCAAAAGACATAGAGTACCAAATGAATGAAAAACAAGACCCAAACATGTACTGTCTATAAGAGACCCACCTCAGATCAAATGACACACACAGACAAAGATTGAGAAAAGGTATTTCACGCAAATGAAAAAAAAAAAAAAAACTGGGGTAGCCATACTTATATTAGACAAAATAGACTTTAAAACAAAAGTTATAATAAGAGACAAAAAGAGCATTACATAATGATAAAGTGATCACTAAACATGTGGACATAACCCTAGTAAACATATATGTATCAAACATAGGAGCACCTACAATATAAAGCAACATGAAGGGAGAGATCAACAGCAATATACTCATATTAGGAGACTTTAACACCTTATTGACACCAATGGACGGATCTTTCAGACAGAAAATCAATAAGAAAACAGCAGCCTTAAATGACACACTAGCCCAGATTG
The DNA here is from genome assembly GCF_000151845.1 of Pteropus vampyrus. NCBI lineage: Eukaryota > Metazoa > Chordata > Mammalia > Chiroptera > Pteropodidae > Pteropus > Pteropus vampyrus. Next base: position 4,795,568 of record NW_011888860.1, on the reverse strand, counting down.
ATTTAATTGATATTTCCAGAGTGTTTCCCCTCAAGCAGCAGAATATACATTCTTCTCAAGTGCACATGGACTATTTTCCAGGATAGGTCGCATGTTAGGCCACAAAACAAGTCTCAATAAATTTGAGAAGACTGAAATTATATCGAGTATCTTCTCCGACTACGAAAAAAAAAAAAACTAGAAAATACACAAACAAACACATGGAGGCTACATAACATGCTACTAAACAATGAATGGGTTAACATGAGATCAAGGGAAAAAAAAAAACAAAAGATACCTGGAGACAAATGAAAATGAAATCACAATGATTCAAAATCTGTGGAATATAGCAAAAGCAGTCCTAAGAGTGAAATATATAGCAATACAGACCTATCTCAAGAAACAAACAAACAAAAATCTCAAAAACAATCTAACCTTACTCTTAAAAGAACTGGAAAAAGAGCAGAAAACAAAACTCAAAGTGAGTAGAAGGAAGGTAATAGTAAAGATCA
>NW_011888860.1:4778826-4795027 GCF_000151845.1 Pteropus vampyrus | reverse complement strand
TCTCAAAAACAATCTAACCTTACTCTTAAAAGAACTGGAAAAAGAGCAGAAAACAAAACTCAAAGTGAGTAGAAGGAAGGTAATAGTAAAGATCATAGCAGAAATAAAAATAGAGTCTAGAAAAATAATAAAATATCAATGAAAAAAGAGCCAGTTCTTTAAAAAGATAAACAATTGCTAAACCCCTAACCAAACACATCAAGAAAAAGAAAGAACTCATATAAATAAAATCGGAAATGAAAGAGAAGTGCCTATGGACCCCACAGAAATTCAAAGGATAATAAGAAAATACTACGAGCAATTACATGCCAACAAATTGGACAATCTAGAAGAAATGGATACATTCCTAGAATGATACAAACTCCCGAGACTAAGTCAAGAAGAAACAGAAAATCTGAACTAAGCGATTACCACCAATGAAATTGAATCAGTAATCAAAAAAGTTCCAAAAAACAAAAGTTCTGGATCAGATGGGTTCATATGTGAATTTCATCAAACATTCAAAGAAAAGCTAATACCTATTCCTTTCTAAATATTCCAAAAAAATTGAGAGGTGGGGAATTTTTTTATGAGGCCACCATTACTCTGATTCAAAAACCAAACAGTACCAAAAAAAAAAAAAGAAAGAAAGAAAGAAAGAAAAGGAAAATAACAACTATAGGCCAATATCCCTGATGAACATTGATGGAAAAATCCTCAATAAAATATTAGCAAACCGAATTCATCAATACATTAAAAATATCATACACCATAATCAAGTTGGATTTATTCCTGGAATGAAAATTTGTTTTAATATCTGCAACTCAATTAATGTGAAATACCACTTTAACAAATTAAAAAATAAAAATAATAAGATCATATCAATAGATGCAGAAAAAGCATTTGACAAAACTTATTATCCATTTATGATTGAAACTCTCAGCAAAGTGAAAATAAGTGTAACATATCTCAACATAATAAAAGTCATATATGACAAACCTACAGCTAACATCTTACTCAACGAGGAAAGGCTAAAAACATTTTTCTTAAGTTCAGGAAGAAGACAAGGATGACCGCTTTCACCACGTCTGTTCAACATAGTATTGGAAGTATTAATTATAGCAATCAGACAAGAAAGAGAAGTAAAAGGCATCCTAATTGGAAAAGAAGAAGTAAAACTATTATTATTTGCAGATAACATGATACTATATATATATGGAAACCTAAAGATTCCACCAGTTAGAACTGATAAATAAATTCAGTAAAGCAGCAAGATACAAAATTAATATTTAGAAGTCAGTTGCATTTTTATACACCAACGATGAAAGAGAAATTAAGATAACAATCCTATTTACAATTGCATCAAAAACAATAAAATGCCTAGGAATCAAATTATCCAAAGTGGTAAAAGACCTATTCTCAGAAAATTATGTCACTGAAAAAAGAAATTGAACAACAAATAAATGGAAGCATATGCATGCTCATGGGTAGGAAGAATTAACATCTTTAAAATGGCCATACTGCCCAAAGCAATCTATAGATTCATGCATTCCTTATCAAAATACCAATGGCATTTTTCACAGAACTAGAACAAATAATTCTAAAATGTATGTGGAACCATAAAAGACCCCAAATAGCCAGGGCAATCTTGAGCAAAAAGAACAAAGTTGGAGGTATCACACTACCGGATATCAAACTATATCTCAAACTATAGTAATCAAAACAACATGATACCGGCATAAAAACGACACATAAATCAATGGAACAGGATAGAGAACCCAGAAATAAATCCATGTCTACATGGTCATTTGATCCATGACAAATGAAGCAAGAATATACAAGAGGGTAAAGATAGTCCCTTTGACAAATTGTGTTGAGGAAACCAAACAAATATATGCACAAAATGAAAATGGACCACCTTCTTACACCATATTCAAGAATAAACTTGAAATGGATTTAAAAATTAAATCGAAGACCTAAAATCATAAAACTGTTAGAAGAAAACATAAGTAGCAAACTCTCCGATATTGCCATTAGTAATTTTTTTCTGATATATTTCTTCAGGCAAGGGAAACAAAAAAAAAAGTATAAACAAATGGGACTACATCAAACTAAAAAGTTTTTGTCCAACATCAAACTAAAAAGCTTTGCACACTAAAGGAAATCAATGAAACCAAAAGACAACCTACCGAGTGGGAGAAGATATATTCCTATAATACAGCTAATAAGGGGTTACTATCCAAAATCTATAAAAGAACTCATACAACTCAACAACAAGAAAACAAACAATTCAATTAAAACATGGGCAGAAGACCTGAATAGGCCATCCGTATGTCTCCAAAGAGGACATGTGGATGACCAAAAGACATATGAAAAGATGCTCAATATCACTAATTATCAGAGAATATATAAATTAAAACCAGAAGATATCACCTCATGCCTGTCAGAATTGCTATTATTGATAAATCAAATTTAAAAAAAAGTGTTGGTGAGGATGTGGAGGAAAGAGAACACTCATACACTTTTCATGGGATTGTAAAATGGTACAGCCACTATAGAAAACAGTTTGGAGGTTCCTCAAAAAATTAAAATAGAAGTGCAATGCAGGGTCAAAAGGTAGTTCTAAGTATTTATCTAAAGAAAAACAAAACATTAATTTATAAAGATCTATGCGCCCCTATGTTCATGGTAACACTATTCACAATAGCCAAGATTGGAAGCAATCTAAGTGCCCCCAATAAATGATCAGATAAAGAAGTTTAGTATATATATATATAATATATATATATATACACACACACACACAATGGAATATTACTCGGCCATAAAAAATAAAATTCTACCATTTGCAATGACATGGAAGGACCTACTGGGTATTAAACTGAGTGAAATAAGTCAGACTGTAAAAGATAAATACCATGTGATTTTACTTATATGCAGAATCTAAGGAACAAAAGGAACAAACTAAACAAAAACAGACTCACAGGTTCAGAGAATAATCTGTTGATTGCCACAGAGGAGGGGGTTTGGGAGACTGAGTGAAAAAGATGAAGGGATGAAGAAGTTCAAATTAGTAGTTATAAAATAGTCATGGGACATAGAGTACAGCATAAGGAATATAGTCAATAGTATTTTAATGGCTATGTGTAGAACCAGATGGGTGCTAGAAAAATTGGGGGGATAACTTCATAAATTATATAAATGTCTAACCATATAGCACTATATACCTGAAACTAATATAAATAAATTTTTTAAAAGTTGTAATGAGAATCATGGTTTAATTATCAAATAAGACTTAATTCACATTGAATAGCAGTAAATGGATATTTTAAGACCGATTTATAATTTTAAAGACTACAGGCTAAAAAAATATGCCATAAACCTTTATGCACCAGAAATGAAAGCATCAAAATTTATAAATCATAAACTGCAATTAATACTAAAAATAAAAACATAATAATAATGAACCATTCAAAAATACTCTGAAGCAAGAATTGCTTGAAATATTGCCAAAATTTACAAAATATCCATAGAATAAAATAATTTTAAAAGTCTGTAACTACATTTATTGCATATAAGTGAAGTTTTAATTAGAGACTAAGACATGGGTTTAACTAGCTAATTTACAAACAGATAAATTAGATAAAGATAAATTAGTTAAGTAACCAATTCAAAACTTTAGCAAAAATATAACTAAATAAGACAAGGGAAAGCAGTGCTGGAGCAGCTATTCAAAGAGAGGCAGGGACATACAGGAAGGAATTAAGCTTTCTGGCTTCAGGGCAAGAAGCCAGAGAGGCTACTTTCTCCTGGACAGAAGTACTGGCAGTATCCATTGTTCCTTTGTCGAACCCTACCGCCTCTGAGCATGTGGATGCAGGCGGCCACCACATATGTCTCCATTAGTTAACACAGTTTGCTCCACCCAAGTGATTCCCCGAGGCCCTTCCTTTCCCAACTTGCAGACCCACCCAAAGTGTCTCCAGTATTTTTTTCCTAGACAAATGACCTGTCTCGGCTCATGTTATGGACTTTCCTAAAATCTTCCAAAGGCTCACAAAACATAAAGAAGCAGCATCTGGCCTTGGTAGGCCCCATCCATCTTGCTGAGCAGCCCCAATTCCTGCAATAAGGGCAGCCAGCCTCAGTTATTGTCTTGGACTCTTGAAGCACCTATAAGCTCAGCACAAGTAGCAGCCATCTGCAGATTGCTGGGTGACTCTTATCAGGTGGCCCCAGAATAACACAGATAGTGGTTGAACTTGGCCTTCAGCTGGGTCCCTACCAGGAGGCCCTTCGGCCAGCACACCTGGTGGCCTGTTTTGACCAGAAACAGAGACAGAGGAACACCCAGGGCTGCATCTGAGGAATACACACCTGAAGAGCAGACTGAGCAGGAACCAGAACCCTGCTAATGTGAATCCTGCTCTATCAGGTCAGCACCTCACTGGTCAATCCTCTCAACCAATCAGCTCAAGGATCAGTCCCTCCCATCGATGTGCAAACAGAAACCAAGGCTCAACACAACAGGAGGGCACACATAATCCACACAAGGGCATACCTTGAGCATCTGGCTCAGTGACCAGGGAAATCTGCTCCATTGGACCCCACAGGACACCTACTACATACAGCCACTCTACTAAAACCGGGAGACTTAGGAGCCCTATCTATACATAGAAACATAAACGAAGGCAGCTAAAATGGGGAGACAAAGAAACATGTCCCACGCGAAAGAACAGAACAAAGCTCCAGAAAAAGAGCTAAAAGAAATGGAGAGAAGCAATCTACCAGATGTGAAATTTAAAATACTTGCTACAAGGATGCTCAATAAACTTAGAGAAAGAATGGATGAACTCAATGCAAATTTTAATAAAAATGGAGTTGGAAAACATGAAAAGGAATCACTCAGAAATGAGGAATACAATAGCTGAGATGACTACATCAGAGGGAATCAACAGATTGGATGAAGAAGAGGATTAAATAGGCAATTTAGAGAATGGGGTAGCAAAGAACATTCAATCAGAACAGCAACAAGAAAATAGAATTTAAAAAAATGAGTATAGTTTAAGGGGCCTCTGAACAATATCAAGCACATCAACATTCGCAGCAGAAGGTACCAGAAGGAGAAGCGAGTAAGCAAGAAACTGAAAACCTATTTGAAGAAATAATGACCAAAAAAAAAAAAAAACCAAACTTTCCAAACCTGGTGAAGGAAATAGACATATAAGCTCAGGAAGCTCTGAGAGTCCCAAACAAGATGAAACAAAGACCTACAAACCAATATTACTCTATACAGAAAAGCTATCTTTTAGAATAGAAAGACAGATCAATAGCTTCCCAGACAAGTAAAGGAGTTCATCTTCACCAAGCCAGTATTACAGGAAATGTTGGAGAGATTTCTTTAAGAGGAAAAAAATATGTATCAAAAATATGAACATAAAAATGTCAATAACTACACATCTAACAAGTACTACAAATGAAAAAGAATTAATGCTCTAATCAAAAGACAGAGTGGCTAAATGGATACAAAAACAAGATCCTCACATATGTTGTCTATAAGACACTGCAGATCAAAAGACACACAAAGACTGAAAGTAAAGAGATGGAAAAAGATATTTCGTGAAAGTGAAAATTTAAAAATATCTGGGGTAATAATACTTACACCAAACAAAACAGACTTTAAATAAAGGCTATAACAAGAAACAAAGAAGGACCCAGTAATCCCACTTTTGGGTATTTATACAAAAGCCCAAAATATTACTTTGAACGGACATATGCATCCATATGTTCATTGTAGCATTGTTTACAATAGCCAAGATATAGAGGCAACCCGAGTGTCCACCAATGGATGAATGGATAAAGAAGAGGTGGTACACATAGGTACACATATATAATGGAATATTACTCAGCCATAAAAATAAAGAAAGAAAGAATGAAATCTTTACATCTGCAACAACATGGATGGACCTAGAAGATATTGTGCTGAGTGGAATAAGTCAGATAAAGTCAAATGCCATATGATTTCACTTACAAATGTAATCTAAAGAACAAAATAAACAAAACAAAACACAACATAAAACAAGAACAAACTTATAGATACGGAGAATACTTTAAGTGTTACCAGATGGAATGGGGTTTCGGGAGGAGATGGGTAAAAAAGGGAAAGTACAAACTGGTAGTTACAAAATAGACATGGGGATGTTAAGTATATCATAATGAATGTAATCAATAATATTGTACTAATTGTGTATTCTGTCAGATGAGTACTAAATTTACTGGTGTGATCACTTCATAAGTTATATAAATATCTAATCATTATGTTGTATATGTGAAATAATATTGTATGCCAACTATAACTGAAAAATAAAAAAAAACATTTTTAAAAAATTATTGTTTGCATAAACTGGTGCAAACCCTTCAAAGAGCAATTGCAAGAAAGGATTCAAAATTAAATGTATATTACCGGAACCCTAATGTTTTTCCTTAGGTCCACCTGCCTGCAAGCAATGGCCCAAAGAATGCACAAGTAGGAGTTGGTAATATAGAAAGAAAATTAGTTAATATTAAATACAGAGATCAGAGCTTTGTTCTAAATAAAACGACTATAGGGCAAAATCACAAGACACCATAGGTTAGCGGTTCAGAGTCATGCTGGGAGCTGATTGGATGAAGGTAAGGTAAGGGTAATAAATCATTTCTTTAGGTCTTGAGGACAGCTATGAGGTCTTCTCCCACATCCCTCTGTCTGGTCTCATGGGAAAGTAGCCAGGGTGTTGGTCTGCCTTAAAGCTCAGGAACTGAAACATAACTTATCTTTAGCCAGCCAGAGGTCCTGACTGTGTGAATGGGTGGGAGGAGAGAGAGGAGGAGGAGAAGGAGAGGAATAAGGAGAAAGAGAAAGATGATTTCTAGAGCTAAGATTTAAAACTAAATTTAATCAAAGTCATAAGTCTTTTGATTTCATATACAAATACTTCTGATATTTCATTTCTAGTAAGACATTTTACAGAAAAATCCACATACGCTTATGGAAGCATGTTATTAGAAATACTTACCTAAGAATCCAAGGGAGCCTTTGCTGATTGCTCCAAGACTTGGTTCACAGTCTCTGCTATTAATGGTTCCCATTGATTGTTCTATGTCTCCCTTACTTAGCCTTATTAAGGCACTCATCTCTCTCTGCATCACATTTACCTATTCTCTCACTATCTTTTCTTTTAATTTTAAATTATGAGGGCAGGAATTTTTTCTAAATAATTTTATATTCGGTAATCTTTTATAATCTGGCAAAAATAATAAGTGCTTAACAAATGCTTCTTGAATAAATATTAAATAAGAACAAGGTAAATAAATTAATAAAATGTGTCACTAAGGAAACATGAGTCATTTTTAATATCAAAAATTTCTCATATTCCCACTGGCTCTATTTTGGAGGAAATAATGTGCAGATCCTGTATTTTAGCATCTGCATTTTTTTACTTCTTCCTATTTGTTCTTTACACATCTCAGGTGAGAAAACAGCTCTGGAATGCTAGAAAGTGTTGTGTTTATCATTCGTAGAAATAATAACAACACTGGAAACAACACTCTTTGCTTCTTACTCCTGATTGTTTTATTTTGAATAGATGCTTTTTCTCCAAGCTTCCTGGTTTCTTTCACATTATGTAAGATTACTTTCTGATTACTAAAAGCAAGAAAGAGGCAAGTCAAGTGAAAAACTAAGATGCATATTGCAGAGGGCAGTCCTCCTCTACGGCAGAGTTAAGGAAATGAGCAGAAAGTGCTTGCTTGTTAAAGGATAAAGGAAGCAGACAGCAGACTTCAGGTATGAAAATGTGATAGTATAAGGCATTTAGGTACACTCAGTTATGGCAATGAGCAATAAGGATTTAAGGAATAGATATATATAAGTAAATTTGGAGATTAACATAAATTGTAAAAAGTTAATGGAAAAATAAAAATAATTGAAAATTACTAGGATGGAATATCAGTTGACAACAAACAGTATTAATAATCATACATATCTGATTTATTAAAAATTTACTTATCCAGAAGAAAACATATTTTCTTTCATTCTATGCCAAAAAACTTTTATGGCTAACTAATTGTGAAAAGCTCACAATTTGTATAATGGCTTGGTTCTTTTTGTCCTTATAGTTTGCCTCGGCTAATTGCTTGAGCATTCCATGAATCTCTGTGAGAAACCAGCCTCATTGAGCTGTAAAATTTAGGCTACTTGTTTTCATCAATGTTCAATGAAAAATGTATTGGTGGTAGTGTTACCATTTGGGGGAGATTTGAACTTCAGTGTCACTCCAGAGTCATGGGGGGCGGGTAACAACACAGAAATGCAAATAATACTTTTCCTTGGTTCTTCCTCACTGACTCAGCAAAGAATCACAGGTTAGTGAGAATTAGAAAAAGATTTATTAAAGGCATACTTTAGAAGGAGATGGGCCATGATATAGAAGGCTGCAGCCCTGTGGAATTTAAAAAGTGAAAAGATAAAAGAAATAAAAAACAGAGTGGTCCCCAAGGGAGGGGCATGTTCTCAACAAAGAGAGCTGTATCCATGCAGAAGTGAGAAGATCTGTATTATATTTGGGTTGTGGTAGGTGGTTACAAAGGTGTTCCTCGGTGACTGGCACATGAGGTCATTTTGATCGACACTTGGCTGCTATATAACTCTGCCTAGTGCTCGTGCGCTTGCCCAAAATTCAGTCTGTTACAATTAGATTCATGAACTTCTGGCATAAACATAGTATGATAATGATGATATAATGAAGCTGAGGTTGTGGGCAGGTTAGGGTAATACCTTCTGAGTACATGTCTGTGGCCTTCTTGTCCTTTGTCTCCTGGATGCAGGAGGAATTCTCTAACTACCAGTGACATGTTCTTTAAGCAGTCTCTGGGCTGGGCCTCCTTTCCTTTGTTCCCTTGTGGCTAATATCTGACTAGCTACCTAACAATAGTATAAAACAATGTGCATAAACAAGATAAGATAGCATCTAAAACACTTATTTTTTACTTTGTTGTGTTATGTACATAGCCATAGCATTAGGAAGAAGAAACTTAGAAGGTTATTAAAATATTTTAGCTTTATAATCTTTATGAATATGGCTCATTCTGAATCAGGCTGATTACTAGAACAAAGCCTGGTCCCCTTAGGTTAACAACATCTTGCATCAATGTAATCTCTAAAAAAAATATGGCCAAAGTTCTCAGTCTACTGTTAAACATCCTATGATTCATAAAAAGTCATGGTTAAATAAAAGGAATAGGAGATTCCATTGTCACTAACAAATGTGCATAAGACTAAGCTTAAATAACATATTTGGAGCCTGATCACAGAGGTTTTAACATTCCCATCAGCTTGACTAAACATTAGACAAGTTTCTTCCTCACTATTGGCCCCAGATATCCCTTTTATTAAAGGATTTTCTCTAGAAAAATTACAATTGTGAATTCTTTCTCTGCTCCTTTGAAATTTATGTAAATCTTTCCCTAGCTTCTGGCAAGTTTTAAGCCCCAGGGAATGTCTTTCTTAAGTACTTAGGACCCAGCTCTTTGAAATTTAAATAGCAAAGGAAGTAGCACCTTACTTCCCATTTTCTGTGAGAGAGGAGAAGCCAAACTTAAATGGTGTCAATTAGCAAGCATAGATGGTCTAAACAAAGAAATAAACATTGCATACTCAGGAATAACTTATTGGGCTGGACACATCCCATTGATCAACCTTCACCCCAAAGTCCTCTAGCACCTTTCACTAGCTCACCCTAGTTTTTATAAAACATTCCACCTTTTCTTTCAGGGTAGTTGATTTCAGACTCTCTCCTATTGCAATAGTCTTGAACAAAGTCTTCTTTGTCCAATGCAATTTTACTTTGACAAGTCCAAGATGAATGCAATCTGGCCTAGGGAACACATTAACCCATTTGAATATGGCTTTGAAAATAATAATACAATTTTTTGCCAAATGTTGATGATATATCAAAATTATCTCACACCTTCCAAAAACATAAATATTCTAAGTCATACATTCACAGTCTATAGTAATCAACAATTACTAATGGTATGACTAGATATCTAGAGTCACTGCTATGTAAAAGAGATGTAGCAAGACACCAGGAAAACATGGACTATGAAAATTTTGTATATTCAGTAGATTCCTAAAAGGTAGAGTAAAAATATTAGTGAACAGCAGAAAATTGCTTTAGTTTTGACTTGTAAAAAGTACTATGATATTTAATATCAGAATTTTGACTGCTTAGCAGACAATTATAAACTAATATGCTGTATTTTATAGAGGTAGAAATGTTTTTAAATATAGATAAGTATAAAATTCATAATACAGGAACTTGAATTATAATCTTATCACTATTAATTTTAAAAGTATTTTATAATATATTCAAAGAATATATTGCTTTATTTTATGCAACATATCTTTCTTCAAGACTTTAACAGTTGTTACTACTATGTTTGGATTTCATACCGTATAATATTAAAATGAAATGTCAAAATCTTCCAAGAACTTTATGAATCATGGATTTTTGGTTTGCTTGTTCCAGTAGGCTCACTTCAATGCAATGCAAGCATTAGCTAGGACATAGTAGAAACTGTTTTGAATTTGGGTATGTCTCTTTTTTAAAAAATTTTCTCCATGTTCAAGCAGGTCAGTCTGTCCATCTGAATATAAATATGTACATAGGTGTGTGAGTACACCTCTCCACATAGGCTGCAATAGCTGTTCAAATAACACATTTTTCATTTTCATTACTCAAGTCACACTCTCTAATGGTGTGTTGCAGATGCCAAAAATTATTTTGTAACATTATTCTGCTATTTCAACCTCTTTTGAAAGTATCACTGTATAATGCATTGCTACTCTGAGTTCTTAAGGTATGCTTTGGTCTAAAAGGCATAAAAGTTGTAAGTATGTCTCCTGCTTTCTATCTTATTTTAATGAAGAGAAGTTTCACTATCAACTGGACAAGACTTGAAAATAACATATTACATAATCTTTAAAGAACTTATTCATACCGTTTTACCCGATTGAAGAAATTTTATTGTTTATTATACCTATATTATGTATAATATTCTTTTTCTTTCCCATAATTTACCAAACCAAGAAATTTACTCAAAATGGCTTTCAACTTATGTAGTTTTTACATTATGATGATACTATGTCCCAGAAATACAACTACATAAAAACTTTATAAATGTGAGAATTTAATTGCCTTGGGTCTCTTTTGAATGCATTAATAAAAACCATTAATCAAACTGTCTAAAGCATCTGTATTACATTTATTCACAACAGTTGTTATAACTCAGGGGCCTGAGGTGAGGCATGCTGATCTCAGTCACGATAAAAAATCGTAGCAGTTTTGCTTTCCCTGATTTTAGTTACCCTTGGTCAACTGCAATCTAAAAACATTAAAAGGAAAACTCCAGAAATAAAAAGACCATAAGTTTTAAATTATGCATACTGTTCTGAGAAGCACAATGGAATCTTACATCCTCCTGCTGTTCAACCCAGATATAAATTATCCCTTCCTCCAGCATATCCATGCTGTATATTCATTAGTCACTTAGTTGCCATCTCAGGTATCAGATCAACTGCCAGGTAACCCTTATTTTACTTAATAATGGACCCGAAGCACAAGAATAGTGATGCCGCCAATTGGAATGTGCCAAAGAGTAGCTATAAAGTGCTTCTATTAAGTGAAAAGTTATGTATGCATAGGAAAAAGCAGTATATACAGGGTCAGTGCCATCCATGGTTTCAGACATGCGCTGGGAGTCTTGGAACATATCCCTCACAGGTAAAGCAGGACTACTATAGTATAAAGTAGGAGCAGAACAGAAGTCTTCTCATTGTGATTTGGCAAAAGTAGTATATGTAAATGAGATGTTGTAACATTTAATACTTAACGGTGTTCAGGGCTTACTCTATGAATACCTTAATAACACCACAGTGGAATCCAGACCTCAGTTAGAGGGCTCAGACTGTCAGTCAGTAATGTATGGAAGCTGGCTTGAATAGCAGGAGATCCAATAAGTGTGTACATCTCTTCTCAAATCTAAGGTCAGTGACTTTGATAGTAGCTTAAAAGTGACTATAGAAGGAGTATGTGTGCATTGGAAATTGGTAAATGCTACAAATATGGGCTTATTTTTTTTTCCAGGCAGACTATTGTTAAAAATTTACCAGCATAATCTTGTTACTTATATATGTTTACCACTTCCAGAGTTAGCTCAACAGCTGAACCTAACAATGAAAATCTTTATCCAAGACTCAAATTTAAAGGAGCTGAGAGGTTTGATATTATATCTTCCCTATTATTTCGTCACACCAAAGTCGGCATGGAAGTATCCACAAATTTAGCCACTTGAGTGCCATGTGTGTGACAAAAATAAATTTACAAAACAATCAGGAAAACATTTTAAGTCTTGTTAACATTACCACATGGTAATAATAGCACGAATCTTATTAAAATACTAGAGAGTTTGTTTAGAAATGTAATCAAGATAATTTCATTTATTGTACCTTAAAGATCAACTCTTCAGAGACCAAATTCTTTTTTTCTTAAAAACACATATTTTGAGAGAAAACAGAGTTTAAAACTTTAAATCAGTATTTCAACATGTTTTCAATGAAACTTGTTCCGCTAGATTCTCTGAGATTAAAAAGATTTCCTTGATCAAATACATTTGGGAAATAGAACACATATGGTTCAAGTAAGTTTTGGTGCTGTTATAGATAACTTCAAAATCTTAGTAGTTATGAAAACAAAAAATGGATTTTATTCTCATGTCACTTTATAACTAGTTAGTATCAGCTCTTCTCCAAGTCTTCTTCAGAGACTCAGGATTAGAAAGCAGCCCCTGTCTGGGACATGCTTGGCTGATGACAGAAAAAAGGGTAGTGGAAACACATGTTACATATTAACCTTTTGTTCAAAAACGGCATACGTCCATTCAATTTCTTCACCAAAATAATGGAGTAGGAATCATATTCCTCTTATAAAACTCATAAATAATTAGAACAATAATATAATCCAATTCATGTACCACACTCTAACTTCCTCTTTGATAATCATGTTTTGTAGAATTTTGAAGTAAAAAAAAAAAAAGGTCTTTAAAATCAACTTCTATTCTCACTACGAGTATGTTGCCATTTATCAAAAGTTGCCACTGAATTACGATTCTAGAAAGACATTGTTACATTGTCTGCATGACAGTTTAGAATTTCAATAAATAAATAAACCATGTTGCCAATTTCATCCAGAAGACCTGAATTTTTCTTTTCATTAGGTATAAACAAAGTAAAACCTTTTCTAAGGAAATTTAAAGTTAGCTGGTCCTACTGTGACTCACTTTGCTGTGATATTTAATTAACACTTAAAAAATGATTTCCTATAGTCTTTTTCTGATCCCATGAAGTTTCAGAGTCACACTGCTCTGTGCTTTCTGTGTTCTAATGCAATTTCTCACTGTTCCTCTATCTTTCAAAACTGTTTCCTCTGATCTCTTTAGTCTTTGTCTCACAATAACAAGTAAATCTCCATCTTTAACCTATGGACTGAAGTTCTTTCTACCTCCTTGTCTTAATTCACCTTGAACATATTTCTTCTTGATATTATCTATTCACATGGTACTATTTCCACCAGTATATTGTAAGAAATAGAGGTTGGGAAAATTATTTCTACAATCTTTTGCCAGTGGGGTTTTTATTTAGAGTCCACTAATGAGAATCATTTGTGTAAAATTAGGAAACTAGAAGAAAAGCAGTAGTAGGTCGGCATTCATCTGACGATGGATGAACATATCCAGTGGACTTGGTGCTTCCTCCTATTAATCTTGTACTTCAGGTCTGCAGGCAGCTAAGCTTATCAGCAGAAATTTTCTCGATGTTCTTTTTCTGTAGTAATTTCACAAATGTTTTTGTAAGTCTCTAATTCTCTGTATTAATTCTCTTCTTGAAATACATAGAGGCTTCTCTTTTCCTGACAAATTGCTGGCAGACAAAATACTACCTCTCTTCAAAACCCTACAAAGTGTTCCCTTTTCATTCTTCCACATTTGACTTTTTTTGGAGTCAAGAAGCAGGGGAACTTCAAGACAGTCATTCACTTCATGATGAATAGTTATTCATATCATGGGTCATTTTGAACTATAGCTCCATCATCTTCCACCATTCCTCCTCTGAGTCTATGTAGCTTCCTATAACTCTAATTAACTCATCAAAAATCTTGATTCTTGCCTTACTGTCTTCCTTTATACTCTAACATCGACCACCATCCTTGGTAAACAATAACCAGAGGACAAAATTATCTGACTTCAGGCCTTTCGTTTTCTAGTTTTCCAGAATTCCATTTATTTCCTGCACATTCTAATCTCCCTGTCCACTCTGATGTCTACTTGCTGAACTATGTTACTGCTCAACAACTCATCTGCTTCTGAAATCTTAATTTAAAAATTTTAGATTGATTAAAACATCCTATCCTTCTAGATTATGCTTTTAGCAACAACTTATTTTCATCAAAATTAGGCTCTAAATTAAAGAATTCATGATTTCTATGGCTAATCCCAAGTAATGAACACAGCAATGAAAAATCTTAGTCAGTCAGATTGATGCCACTGAAATCTCATGGTATTCAGTATTAACACAGGACAGCACTTTTTCTCCTGCGCTAGTCAGTTTTCTTCCATCTCTTCCTCTCTCTTACCATCATTAACTGATGTTTAGTGGCTAAGAGAAAGTTCTTGATATATTCTACCAAACTGTTATCTAATAAGCCTTGGCCTCTGAATTTCAAAGCTGCATGCTCCAGCATCATTTCTAAGCACATTCTAAGAAATAGTTACGTTTTAATTACACAGAAATCTGATGATTCCCCAGTCTATATTTTAATTCCAAGGACATCTGAAAATTTCAGCCAGTTTTTGCAGATAAGTAGCTGAAGGACTGTTTTAAATAATATCTTTCAACAATAACTTCTCCTATAATGTGAAAGTGATGTTACTCTCTCTAAGGTCTTTTATATGTCTAGCTTCCCCTGAGTTTATTTTAATCAATTATTTATTATGTACCAAGACAATTATTATGACAATAAAAATTTATAATAATTGTATTAAATTAGTGGCAATTATTTATTGTACATTCAACAGCAGACAAATGTAAATCAATAAAATATGCCAGATATTTTTGTAGATAAAAGAAAAATACTTTTCTGCTATTCACTAAGCTCAAAAAACATAATTTCTTTAAATGCATGAATTTTCAAGCTACACGAAAAAATATGAGGCATCCCTCCACCCTGGTGTCTTCTCCAAAAGACATACTTGTCCAAGTTTTTTAGCATAAAATTACTAGATATTTCCTCCTAGCCTATGAGCTTATCTTTTCCAAAATTCCTGTGAATTCCTTTCATATAACACAGACTTTCAGTCCCGCCATCTATTTATTTTATTTCTTACTAATAAATAATCTACCACTATATTATCTGCAACTTCTAGCAGAGAGGAATGCAAATCCTTAACTATTCTATTCTATTTAGTATTTAGTATTCTAGTGATTTTTTTTTTCTTTATCAGTTTCTTTTTAGGGTACAGAATCTTTTTAACTTTGCTTTTTGTCCTTTTCCTGACACTGTTGTAGTATTCTCTACAGCTTAAAGCAATTGCTACCTTATAGTCTTCAACTAATATGAGATTCACTCCACATAAATTTAAATGTAACAAGATAAGAATAATCTTGTGAGAAAATGACAACTAGAAATAACACCTTTGCTAAGATCTTTACAATAGTTCACAACCATGAGAGTATTATTACCTCTCCCTCTCTAATTCTTGATCCACATAGGGGACGTTGGAAATGTGTGGATTCACATTTGGTCCCTACTACAACTGAAGCAGACAGCTACCACTGGCATTTAGTGTTTGGAGGGCAGGTATGCTACAGTTTTGAAAATGTTAAATGCAGTCCTGCAAAATTAAGAATCATTCTGCTCAAAATGGCAATGTGAAGATTAATGCCATCTATTCCTAGCAGTGGTTGAAGCAGTTAGGAAATTTAAACAGAAAAATAATGGAGGAAATTGAGTATCTTGCTAGTTCTCCATGACAAGAACTACCTAGTATAATTTTACTATTTGTTTAAAGTATGATGATTTTTCCAGCATCAAATTCTGTTGTTCTATATTCAAGCACATATATAAAA
>NW_011888860.1:4773932-4777476 GCF_000151845.1 Pteropus vampyrus | reverse complement strand
GGCCACCTGTAGTTCTTTCAGCAATTTGTAATAATAAATATGTTGTTTCTCTAAGTTCTTGCATGTCATTTCATAAAGTTGAACATATTTTTTGAGCCCCTTACTGGAGGGGAGGCGGGGAAGCAAAATTCTATAATCTACAGCCAACAAGTTCTGTATTTAATCAAGACTCTTAAAGTGAGTAACGGTATTTATTGGCTGCATGCTATGTAATTACCACTATGCTTGGAATATTGTAGTTAACAATATAGGCACTTGTCTTCATGAAACTAATAAACCATAGTAAGTATTATTCAGAACTCTTCACTTTTGTAATAATGATAACCTGTAGAAATAAAAAGAACATATTTATCTTTTTCATTGATCCTGGAAGAACTAATATAAAAAATGCTTATAAAACTTTCCACAACGCAAGTACACAAAATCTAGAGTGTATGATAACGTCTTTGAAACACAACTATGAATTAAAAAAAAGAAAGAAAGAAAGAAAAACAATGAATCTCGTGGGTTTGAAATACTTTTATCAGTGTCAGGAAGTCCTTGTGGGCCATTTTTGGGTAAACCCAGGACTGCTTCTCAGACCAGAACGTTTCCCTACAATGTCTTTTTCTGCCTTTTCTCAAGCACTAGGGACGTAATCTGTTCTTTCCTCCTGACAGCGGTATTACTCTTTATAAGAGGAGCCCTTTTCTTCAGTTTTCCCTTTTCTGCTCCTCTATAGAAGGTTATACTTGTTGCTAAATTTTATTATTATTTGTAACAAAGAAACACAAGATGATAAAAATATCAAGGAATTCAAAAATTTAAGGAGTGTTATTAACTTCTTATAGAAATGACTACAAGTGAATGAATTATTTTTTATTTTCTTGCTATCATTGTGACGTAAAGCCTTCTCTGATTACTAAACTCTACTTCTTCTTAGGTTAGCAGGAAGAGGGTGTTTCCCACTACTCCTCCACCATCTCAGTGTTTCTGACCTTGTCCTGAATTTAACACAAGAACTGAAAATATAATCAAATCATTACATTCCCCCAGTGCTTCAGTTAGTATATTTTCTTCATAAAGATTCTTAGGATTGAGCATCATTCATTCCTCTGTACACGTAGCTTATATAACCAAATAGATTCAATTTCAAAAGTTTATGGTAAAATTCAAATTTAAAAATGAAACCATACAATGGCTCCCTACTGGAAATAGTATCATAATTACTGCCAAACAATAGAATCCCTCCACAGTATTTTGTATGTTGATTAATTTGCCAACTATTGAGTAACAAGAGACTGAGATATATCTCTCTATTATCAGAAAAAAAAAGATATTGAGGACTTGCTAGACTTGCTAGTAAAAGATAGGAGTCCTGGAAGGTCTAAAAGACAACAAAATATCCAAACAAAAAAAATTCAGAGAGAAGCTATCTACAAATAAAAGGTCATCCAAGTAGTTAAGCAGAGTCAATTATTTAGAGGATAAAGCCAAATATAACAAACAGGCAGTGTTATAGACTAGTTTCAATAAAATTCTAAATGGCAGATCCAGCAGATTAGTGACGACAAGGAGCCTAAGATGATGCCTAAAATGCTATAGTGTGTAAGATGACAATGTGCCTAAGTTGATGACAAAAAGCCTAAGGTTCTGCCAGACAAGGAGCAGTAAAGCATTCTAATAATGCATAGTAAAATTCTAGTTAAAGATTGGACACAGATATAGAACACTTGTTGTGCATATGAGTGAGTGGTGGTGGAGACTGCAAAGTGAGAGAAAATAGATGATCACTCATAGAATAAATTATAAATACCTAAATGAGTAGGATTAAGTATGAGAAGTCAAAGGATTTTCATCCAAGTATCTCCCCACAACATATATATTACAAAGAAAAAATTGGCAAACTTCACTGTGAAGAAACTAGCAGTTGCCACTTTAATCAAGGTTCACATCAGATCAACACATACTATGGCACAAAATAACTGATTTCTATCTTCAAAAATGCCAATGTTAGGAAAGAAAAAAAAAAGACTATTGTAGATTAAGAGAGACTAAAGAATTAAGACTGATGGATGCGATTTACGACCCATGATTTTCTTTTGCTATAAAGACCGTAATTGAGACAACTGGCAAAATCTGAATAAGGACTATAGATTGGATACTATTATTTGCCTATAGTAATTTACTGATTTTTATTACTTACTCTAATTTTACAAGATGATGCACTTACTTTTTAGGGAAAAAAAACACTGAGGACTTGGAGTCAAGGGGCATCATGTATGCAACTTAGTCTCATTCATAAAAAAAAATAAGTCTAGATAGAGAAAGAAAAGGATAAAGTAAATATGGTGAAATGTTAACATTTGAATAATCTTGGTATACAGAAATCCTTTATACTATTATATAAATTTTTCATAAGTCTGAAAATATGTCACTGTAAAAATAAAAAGATTTATTTACTAGGCAATTTTTCAAAACAGGAATTTAAGCATAGAGAAGCAAGATAAAGACTCACTTACTGAAACTAGAAAGAAACTTAAGTCTCAAGAACAAAATGTGTTATCAACGACTTTTTGTTGTTAGGGATAGAAACACAAGTAGAATTTATTTAAACAAACAATAAAAAAGAATTTTGGAGGAAAATTGGATAAGTCACAGAATCAATGGAAACCAGAGAAATTCCAGGAATCTCAGAAAAAAATGAGCAGACATTTCTGTAAATACATTTCTCAAACCATCACCAACTTAGCTTATCTTAGAGTATCTGCTTATATCTAAGAAAATTTTCTCCTTTCATTTCATGTATCCACCTCAGAGATAGACACCAATTTTACTGGCATTGGTCACTCTTTAGACCGATCACTTTCCATGGGAGGATCAGCATTATGATCCACCCTCCATGTGATATATCCAACCCTGGGGATGTAGTGTTGGAGGTACTACTACTGTGTAATACTGTGATTGGCGTCTTCACAAGTGATATAGTGGCATTGAGTGAAGAAATAATTCCTTAAAGACTAGGAGTGAGGCATATTGTTATATACAGCATTATGATTTAAGTGAGGATGTACTCCAACCTCACATCAGGAGTGGACCCTAAGTTTTTCAATCTAATATACTGCATAGCATGCCTCGGACAAGAAGATTTGGTTAGGATTAACAAGTCACACAATCAGAGCCAATACGGTACAATGACAATTATGCTGCTGCTTGGAGGATTCTGCAATACTCTCCTCAATTGAACTCAAACCTGAAAGTTTGTAATTGGAGCTTCTGTTGTCAGCATGAACCACATGTAGACCAACCAAGAGTAAAGCCAGTAAACTGATGAGAGTTGAGCAAAAGCAGAAGATACACTGGATCTTGTTTGAGCTTAAAGAGACCATACTGGAAGCCAATTCTACTCCTAAAGTTTTTAATTAAAAGAGCTAATAAACTTATTTTTGCTTGTATACATTTGGGTTTGTTTTTCTGTCACTTGTGTAAGAAATATCCTGTTGCAAGTAAACTATTAACAAAAGAAAGGAGAAACAAATTCTTGGCACCTCCCACCACCTGAACG
>NW_011888860.1:4761882-4772862 GCF_000151845.1 Pteropus vampyrus | reverse complement strand
CACTGTGAAGAAACTAGCAGTTGCCACTTTAATCAAGGTTCACATCAGATCAACACATACTATGGCACAAAATAACTGATTTCTATCTTCAAAAATGCCAATGTTAGGAAAGAAAAAAAAAAAGACTATTGTAGATTAAGAGAGACTAAAGAATTAAGACTGATGGATGCGATTTACGACCCATGATTTTCTTTTGCTATAAAGACCGTAATTGAGACAACTGGCAAAATCTGAATAAGGACTATAGATTGGATACTATTATTTGCCTATAGTAATTTACTGATTTTTATTACTTACTCTAATTTTACAAGATGATGCACTTACTTTTTAGGGAAAAAAAACACTGAGGACTTGGAGTCAAGGGGCATCATGTATGCAACTTAGTCTCATTCATAAAAAAAAATAAGTCTAGATAGAGAAAGAAAAGGATAAAGTAAATATGGTGAAATGTTAACATTTGAATAATCTTGGTATACAGAAATCCTTTATACTATTATATAAATTTTTCATAAGTCTGAAAATATGTCACTGTAAAAATAAAAAGATTTATTTACTAGGCAATTTTTCAAAACAGGAATTTAAGCATAGAGAAGCAAGATAAAGACTCACTTACTGAAACTAGAAAGAAACTTAAGTCTCAAGAACAAAATGTGTTATCAACGACTTTTTGTTGTTAGGGATAGAAACACAAGTAGAATTTATTTAAACAAACAATAAAAAAGAATTTTGGAGGAAAATTGGATAAGTCACAGAATCAATGGAAACCAGAGAAATTCCAGGAATCTCAGAAAAAAATGAGCAGACATTTCTGTAAATACATTTCTCAAACCATCACCAACTTAGCTTATCTTAGAGTATCTGCTTATATCTAAGAAAATTTTCTCCTTTCATTTCATGTATCCACCTCAGAGATAGACACCAATTTTACTGGCATTGGTCACTCTTTAGACCGATCACTTTCCATGGGAGGATCAGCATTATGATCCACCCTCCATGTGATATATCCAACCCTGGGGATGTAGTGTTGGAGGTACTACTACTGTGTAATACTGTGATTGGCGTCTTCACAAGTGATATAGTGGCATTGAGTGAAGAAATAATTCCTTAAAGACTAGGAGTGAGGCATATTGTTATATACAGCATTATGATTTAAGTGAGGATGTACTCCAACCTCACATCAGGAGTGGACCCTAAGTTTTTCAATCTAATATACTGCATAGCATGCCTCGGACAAGAAGATTTGGTTAGGATTAACAAGTCACACAATCAGAGCCAATACGGTACAATGACAATTATGCTGCTGCTTGGAGGATTCTGCAATACTCTCCTCAATTGAACTCAAACCTGAAAGTTTGTAATTGGAGCTTCTGTTGTCAGCATGAACCACATGTAGACCAACCAAGAGTAAAGCCAGTAAACTGATGAGAGTTGAGCAAAAGCAGAAGATACACTGGATCTTGTTTGAGCTTAAAGAGACCGTACTGGAAGCCAATTCTACTCCTAAAGTTTTTAATTAAAAGAGCTAATAAACTTATTTTTGCTTGTATACATTTGGGTTTGTTTTTCTGTCACTTGTGTAAGAAATATCCTGTTGCAAGTAAACTATTAACAAAAGAAAGGAGAAACAAATTCTTGGCACCTCCCACCACCTGAACACATATATACATATAAGCACACACACACACACAAACACACACTAATATACACAATACTCTTTAATGGAGAGTTTTTATCACTAGGAGTGGAAAACAAGATTAAATCAAAATCTAAGGTAAGCTTATCTTGATGTTAAATCAATGTAACTCAATTGTTCTTTAGGTCCACTTGACAGATATCAAGATTGATCTTAGTCTGGGGTGGGAACACTTTATATAAGTGAGGAGAAAAAGCACAAGAGCTTCAAGATTAGGGAATCAAACATGTAGTAACACAATCATTTCACTTGAGATGAATAATTACTATATCTCTAAATTTATACAAGCCAAAGGAATGAATTTAGAAGACTTCAAGAGTTGTATGATTTCCCTAATCTATTAGTACCCATCAATTTGTACAAGAATTCAAATTACATCTCAAGCAGTACATTGATTACTAAAGTTCATAAACATACAAACGTATGGTTTGAACAGTTATCAGACATTGGTCATTCACTCTTTCCAAGACTTAATAAGAAAATTTGAAGGCTGACATTTTTAAAAATAATAAGTAACTTACTACATCCCTCTAGGCTAGTTGCTTAATATTTATTTCCATTTTCATCTGTAAATGGTGTTAATTATACTTCCTTACCTCCCATAAGAACTATGATAATTACTGTTGGTAAAGCACTTATGTTTCCATGGATAAGGGAGATTGTGTAAGGGCAATGTATTATCACCATCATTATCACTGCCCTGGGCAGCTGCTCATTAGTGACTGCATCTGAGTAAAAACCCATTAAAGGTTTAATTGATATGAGACAGAAATTGGTCATCCTCAGCCATAACCACTGCCAAGGTTAAGTCCAGTGAGAAAAACTTCTCTCTAATTAGATAATCTCAAATGTCATCACAAAAAAAGAATACACTAGTTTTAAAGGTTTTTTTTTGTTTTTTTTGTTTTTTTTAACAATTCAGCATTCATTTATTTAAGAAACATTTATTGAGTATCCATTATGTTCCAGGCACCATTCTGGGCTCTGAGCAAACAATGCTAAAGAAAAAAAATAAATAAAAAATAAAAGCCTTCATGGAGCTTAGATTATAGGGTTTAAAATTTGCACCTGGGCTATAGTTTTTGTTTTTGTTTTTTTTCTCTCTGATGCAAATCCTACTCATATTTTAAGTTCTTAACCAAGAACTCTGTCTTTAATGCTATCTTTATAACACTTCCCAAAACACTTGTAGTTTCTTTCTCTGGGAAAATGTCCTAAATATTTATTATTCTAAACAACAAATTGCTGCCCATTATGTAAAACTTTCATGTTTACTTGCTATTTTTCCCCTATGTGTTAGATCTTTCCAGTTGTCCAAGGCATCTAGCAAAGTACTGTATACGCAGTTTGCTCATAAATGATTTCTTAATCAAATATGCAACACCTGTTATTATTATTCCTCTCATTTACTGAGTAGTGAATGGGGGCTCATGGGAGTTTAAAAATGATTTCCAGACACATGCAACCTGTTTATTACATAGCCAAGCAAGGCCAGGGTTTGAAAAAGGGTCAATTTTAGAAAAATATATTTTCTGGCTCTGCTTCTTCATGCCCTCCAGCCATTGCACGCTTTCCTGTTTTAAGCAAGACATTCCCTGCCAAAATCCCTCCAGTCATCCTGCAGTGTATTTCCTGAATATTATGACCATATCAATTAGCAACTACAGGCATCCAAGAATTATTTCTTCTACTTTGGCCCTTTTTAATACTGTCGATTACTGTGGACCCAGTTTGTCCAAAGCTATATGAAGACACATCATAATTTCTTAAGCTGAGTTTTCTTTTTCCAAGTACTCAGTGCTACTTAGGCTGGGCAGCACTGTAGCTACATATTCTCAAGCACTGGCAATAATAAACTAATGTTTAACTTTATCCAGTTTTAGGATTTTAAACCCAGGTTGTATGTTTAGCAGAAAAATAAATATTTTAATGCAAATTTCATTTAAAACTACCAAGAAAATACTGATTTAAATCCCTAAATTATAAAGACTCTTGAGGCAAAATATTCCTATCTGTTTCTATATCTATTTGCTGAATTTTTTCCTTTTATTTCTTACCTTTCAAACTCCTTTCCCTCCACACACATTATATGAGACCATGGTGGCTAGACAAGGAACATATCTGATAAATAAAGATCATAATATGAACAGACTCAGTTCCACTTCTTAAAAATGTGTTATTTGGCCAACCTCATCTAATTCTTTTAATTAGATGTTATAATTATGTTCTGAAAAGTTCCTCCATTCAAATAGTTTTCTCTCAGCATCCTCATTATTTGCGCTGAAATGAACATACCTTCAATTTAGGTTGAATGGGACATAGACATTGAAATGATAAGTTTTCTGTCCCCTTTCTGTCCCCTGGTTTTTAGGGTCAATGGATCAGGAAACTACAGATCAAGAAGTCACTCTGTTTTGGTCACTTCACCGCACCAATTTTTTAAATATTTGAAGGTTATGGAAAAGAACATTAACTTTGTTTGTGTTGCTTTTAATACATGGAAGCTATAAAAAGGTCAATTTAAACTAGTTGCAAGCTATAAAGTTGCAATTAATATTAAAAGTTAGAAATAATGGTGGATTTGTAGTGAAGTAAGTTAACATTAAAGGAATAAATGGCCAATTATTGCTCTTGTCAATTAAACCATTGTAACCCAAAATTTCACCATAAACCTTCTAAGAACATTGTACTAAAGTTGCAGCAGCAAAATGGAAATCTGATACCACTCAATACCCTTATTGTAGTACTCTGTTAAAAGCTGAGCCCAAAAACGTGTTTTAGTCTTGAGATCTCAACAGAGACTTACTCTCTTCATCGCTTTCACATTCCCTCCTTTTCTAAATCTAAACTTGAGATCTTGCTACATTCTTAAGAGTTGCATTGAGGAAAGAACTAAAGAATAAAGAAGAGGCAAGATGACTGGATTCAATTGAGCAATGCAAAATTTTTGGACAAATCAAGTTCTCTGGGCCTCATCTTTCTCATCTATGAAATAAGAATAATTATCATATCTACTTTATACTAGAATTATGAATAATAAGTATGTTAATGTAAAATCCTTCAAACAACGAATAATAAATAGTAAGCACCCAATAAGTTATTATGATGATCATCATTATCATCAACACCACTGTGACATCTTCATCACTATACATCAGAATCTGCTGCTACATAATTGCTTATTTAAACCCATAGAGAAAGGAATAAAAAGAGAGAGGGTCATTCTGACTTCCTTGTCTCACTCAGCCACATAATGTAGAAGTGAACAATCAGGTGATGGGATCTCAACTTCAGCACAATTACCACTCCGATGTGGCCAGGTTAATTGTTATAAACTTGAACTAACCCAACTAGCACAGCCTTCTACTTTAAAACTTTAACACAGTCTGGTCAAGCAAAGGGGTGGCTGGTTATGAAGAGGGACTGGAGAATTACCCACCATTATAAATCAGAGTTATCAAATAATAATACAAGATGCCTCAAAAATATTGAATCAGAAATTGGACGGCCAACTCAGGAATACTTAGAGAGAGATGCCTACGTGGTATATTGCTGAATTTAATGTTCTTAAGGGGACAAGTGGGAGAAGCAGAGGATACAACCAATGGAAGCTAGAGCTAAGTATGAGTAAGGGAAGGAAATGGCAAGGCTGTACCCAGGAACAAAAAACTGTAAGTGTAAAATACATCTTTATAGATGAGTAGGAGGCTTTGATGTGTGTCAGGGGATGCATGCCCTATCTCTTTTTAGTGTCTCTATGTTCATCCAATCATTCGTGTGTGTCTGTGTTATAATAAATGAGAATATGGAGAGAATAGTCTGATATGTTTAACAATCATTATTCATCACAAACACTTACCAAACATATACTGGTCAATCTACAAATTGTTATTTTTAGCAGTAAACTTTCAGGTCTTCAAAAGTCCCCAATACTGTATAATCTTTGTCACAGATTTCACTGCTAAGCATATGACACTATTCTAAAGACTAAGCTGATCATATCTGCACTGTTTTTAGTTATCCACAAAATTGTACAGCTCGGTAGAAAATAAACAGATTATTTTTCATTAATAAAAAAGGAAAAGTTTAGATTCCTGTTTCTTTTACAGAGATAGATCTCTGAGATAGGAATGGCTTCTCTGAAGACTCTTGTAAAATGAAATTATTTGAATCACCTCTGGTATAAATATCAATGACACCATGATGCCAAGAGAGTAAAACAGAAGTGTGCTGGTCCTACATTGCAAGTGAGTGTTCTCAGTGAAGCAAAGTCAGATTAATCACCTGATCTCTCTTTGAAGAACCCTCAAGAGAACTGAGTCTAAGGCAGAGTGCCAACAAAATCATAATGGAATGTCCAAATGGTGTGTCCTTCCACACAAAGCAAAACAAGCTAACAAAGTAATAACAGAACCCATCATTGAAGAGCAGAGTGCTCTGAAATGAGGTTCAAGCGACAAAGAAGAGCTATTTTGTTTTCTTTGCATTGAACTAGTCTTTTTTTATTTCAAATCCTTCTTAGAAAAATGATAGATTAAGTAGTGTGTGTTCCTAGGGCAATTATAACCTATTCACTTTAGCGACATATTTTAAAAATCACAGGGCACAGATTTTCTTTTTAACAGGAGGGTGTCTCTTTTCTTTGCTTTCTGACCTCTGCTTGAACCAGGTGAAATGTGATTTTGGTCTCACCGAAGTAGAACTATTTGTTTTTGTTATATCTTTGGATAGTACTTATATAGCAGTAGACCATCATTAGGTCAAAGTAGTTTTCTTAACATCCATACATTTTTTTTAAATATAGCTGTTTGGAAATGAGGCATAAGAGAAAAATAGTCAGCAATATTTACCCCAGATATAAAATCTTTTTTTAAGACAGTAGAATATCATCAAAAAATGATATACAGTTGAACAATAGAAACAAACTGTATTATTAGGATAATTTAAGGCTAAATATTATTTTCTCCTTATATACAATGCTAAAAACTTTGATAGTCAAAATGTTATGTATTGAGACAACTTGACATCTTATATTTGATCTGGTGAAGTCTTCTGTCTTCTGCAACACTCCCTTGTAAGTATAATTAAAACAAGTTTCTTTAAACTACATTTTGAGAAATTTGAAAATATCTCCATGGGAAGAGACAATTTGGAAGACAGAGCTGCCACTAAAAAAAAAAAAAAAGACAAGTGTTATTTCTCTCTCCCTCTTCTCTTACTTCTGTGTCTGGACCACCATATTTTTCCCTCTTAGGGAAATTGTTAAAAGTGATTGTTTTAGTAAATTAACTGCTATTTCTTGTAAGACTTTTTAACTCACATAAAATATGCTTTTATGAATGATTTTTAAAGATAAGAATGTCAGGCCAATGGAAGCTTATTTAGAAGAGTATGCCTTTGATCAATATCTCCTCATAACTTTTAAGCAATTGCTAAAACAAGTTAATCTACATATTGCATGAAGGTGCTAAGATTATTGTATTCCTAGTGTTCTGCAACTGGTTAAAGGGAAGTTTACAGTAATCAGTCTCTCTTGCAAATATGTCTTACCAACCCAATAAGGTTGTAGAGTTAGTTTCATATATTTTTCTATAATCTCAATTTTAGGTAACATGGTTCAGTGTATGTAATAAAGGTATGTAATCACGATGGACAATTGCAAGATGACATTAGCTTGAAGTGCAACAAATGAAATCTTAAATAAATAAAATAAGAGATATTGTCCATAAGAATTATTGATTGTTATGAGAAATCACAGAAGAATTTGGTAGGTATATTTATAGAAGAAACACTTAAAAATTATGATAATTCTATTTTCCTATACTTTCTTTTTCAAATGTACCAACTTTAGGATTTTGGCATATCCAAGATCTTATTTAATATGATTTAAATAAATTGACTTCTTTTTCTAGAATAAATTTAGCTTTAAAAAAGAATTGCTAAATGAATACCTTAAGTGGAAAACCAGCACAATTAGCCATAATAGAAAGCAATAAAAGTAAATACAGTAAAAGTGAAGCAATGTTAATTTTCCCACTTTATCAAGGAGCATCACTGATAATTACATCAAAATTATTTTGCATTGACTTTACATGGTAAAATTTTAGAAGTGTTTATACTGGTCCTGATTCTTAATTATAAATTACTAAATAATCTTGATCAAGTTTTTCAATGAGCAACCCTAAGGACCCCTTTGGAAATTTGCTTTGTTTTATCTGAGCAGTTACCATTAACCATGATGTAACCTTTCCTCCTTCAGTACAAGATTCCCAGTGGTATGGTATGGCTGTGTCTCCCTCCAAATTCATATGTTGAATCCTTAATCCCCAATGTGAGAGTATTGGGAGGTAGGGCCTTTGGGAAGTATTTAGGCTTAGACGATGATCATGAGGTGACACCCCCATGATGGGATTAGTGCCCTTAATAGAAGAGATATGATCTTCTTTCCCCTCCAACCCTCTTTCTCATTTTCTCCCACCATGTGAAGCTATAGCTAGAGGATAGCTGTCTGCAATTCAGAAAAAGGACTCTCATCAAGAACCAAAGCGGCATCTTGGTATTAGGTTTCCAGGCCTCCAAAAGTGTGAGAGATAATTTCCGTAGTTTAAGCCACCCAGATTATGATAATTTGGTTTAGCAGCCTGAGCTGACTAAGATATGGTGTATCTTATGGCATATCCACAGGGCATACAGAATATGAAGTATTCCACAGAGAACATCCATTGTACTCTCTCTATAATGACATTTAGAAAATAAAAGAATCTTAGAAATTGTTTCCAAAAACTCACGTAATAAAAAAACCATCTTCCGAATGACAAATACTTTTTTAAAAAGTCTAATCTTCAGACAGGAGGGTGTCAGACAACCAAAACACCTACTTTTTAATTTTATCAATGGATCTCTTTTATTTTATTTATTTAAGATTAAAGTTTTAGGTAAATGTTTATCTCTCAAGTAAAGCAGGTCAATTTTTAATTATTGGAGAGTCACATGATTCTCAGCCACATTAAAGCTGCTATATGAAAATCCAGGGAAGGAACATAGTTTTCAGTGAAAATATTTTTAAATGTATCTAAATTTATAAAGCATAGATATTTTATTTGATGAAAAATTTAGAAGAATTTATCTTTTGGGGCATCTATAGAAAAACCACACAATAATTCCTAACTAATACTGTATGTTTTACCATTTATTCAAAATTACACATTAAATATGTCAGGAACTGTGCTGTGGATCCAGGTTAGATAATTGGAGCACAATGTTATACCTACATGCTAGCTTATAACACAGAGTGGTGTAAAGATTTGATTGCTATTTGTGGAAAATAGAATATCTCATTTTTGCTTCATTTAAAGAGCCTGTGTTTTGCTTTATTATTTACTTATGTATGTATGTATGTATGTATGTATGTATTTTTATGAAATGCATCATAAACAAGAATCCTTACCATTGCTAAAGTAGGGGAAAAGATTAAACGAAAAGTAGTAGCTAAAAGAAACGGAGCATAAAGGGAATCTTTGGAAATTTCAGTTTACAAGAAAGTTTCATGGGAAGTAATTTATTCATGGCTCCCGCTGGATTGAGTTAACAGCATCTGCCTATTCTCTTGGTTGTAGCAGACATTTTCTAAATGTTTCAGCTCATATCTCAAGATATGAGGCCTTGCTGCTCAACTGCAAAGTTATCCTTCCAAAACAATACTCTGTATACCAAGAGGCTATCAAACAGACAGACAGATGGGTCTGAGGCCAGTAAACTTCAGGAATTGCTTTTCTATTGCTGAAATTTACTGGACCCTCAGGATTCATCCCAATGATGCTCATCTAATTGATGTCCTTTGTTTTATGTTTTTATTTAAAATATATGTGAAGAAAAGAAAGCCAGAATAATTATTTATGTAAAGTGAGAAGACTCCGCAATATACAAGAGACTGAATTTCTACTTATATTTTGTGGATATCTTAATATCGCTATCAAGTAGTTAATATAATATGTACTCTAATAACATCGAGGACCATTAGAAACATTATATCTATACTTACTATATAAATAAAATAATGTATTCGTAAGACATTTGTTACATGCTTCCAGGTCCTTGCAACAACCTTGTAAGAAGTATTTTTATCTTAATATTTAGCTGAGGTTATAAAATCTCAGGAATATACTTTGTTGATCACTGGTGGGCATTAATTAAACCTAAAGTCTTTAAATTCCAGTCTATATTTTCTTCTATGACATTACAGCCACCACTCCTTGCAACATATGCAATGTGATTCAACCTTGAACATAAATTCAAGAAATGAGTGAACCAAGTAACCTGTCTTTCTTTAACTGACCGCAAGAATGTCAATTGCATTTACTCCATAGATGACCTAAGAGCTAGCAGCACCACTCAGATAGGAAATGGTAGTTCTAATTTTAAAGTAGCAAGAAGCTACCTGACAGTCTTGAAGATGCTATGTACAGTGAACAAACATCAATGAGACCAAATGATGCCTAGAGAAACCATGTTCTAGATCACTCAATGTGAAGTGTGAGTGAAAAATTTCTGGCTCAGCCAAAATGGAAATCATCCTTAGAATGGGTTATTTAATGCAATTAACAATGATAAATCATTCAGGATAGAGGAAAGCTAACTAACTGTGCAGGGAATATTTATAAGACCAGAGGCAGAGAAATATTAGACAGCTGCAAAGGCAGCATTTGTCACATCATGCAGGATGGGCTGAAACTCACAAAGTGCCTATCTGTAGTCAGTAGGAAGTTGCTTCCCTCACTCACGAAAGGCCCAGAAATCAAAAACAGACTTGCAGGGACAGATGGAACAAGTCAAGAATAGAGCTGCAGAAATGGTTATAATTTTGGAGTCCAATACTCAGGATTAGATTAGAATGTAGGGCCTAAGGAGAACTGAGATGCCTACCAATTTAAAAAATATTTGTAACCTGGCATTAAAAATTTAAATTTATTTTCATATTTAAATCAAATTCATAAATCTTCTCTTTATAGCTTTTTTAATGGTTGCTAAAATACTCATATTACATATACAACTTTAGTTGCTTCATTCTTTTATTTTAGTATTAATTTAAATGTGCAATTAGTAGAAATGTCCAAGTCGATATTTCTCTATTAGTGGAAGCTAACTGCTCTGACAAATAGACTCCAAAATATGTAGTGACTCAATCATGATGAAAGTTTAATTTTTGCTCACATTAACAATCCAAAAAAATATTCATTGTCAACATTAATTTATTTTTTATTTATTTATTTTTTTTTTTAGTGGTTCAG
>NW_011888860.1:4747345-4761832 GCF_000151845.1 Pteropus vampyrus | reverse complement strand
AAAGGCCCAGAAATCAAAAACAGACTTGCAGGGACAGATGGAACAAGTCAAGAATAGAGCTGCAGAAATGGTTATAATTTTGGAGTCCAATACTCAGGATTAGATTAGAATGTAGGGCCTAAGGAGAACTGAGATGCCTACCAATTTAAAAAATATTTGTAACCTGGCATTAAAAATTTAAATTTATTTTCATATTTAAATCAAATTCATAAATCTTCTCTTTATAGCTTTTTTAATGGTTGCTAAAATACTCATATTACATATACAACTTTAGTTGCTTCATTCTTTTATTTTAGTATTAATTTAAATGTGCAATTAGTAGAAATGTCCAAGTCGATATTTCTCTATTAGTGGAAGCTAACTGCTCTGACAAATAGACTCCAAAATATGTAGTGACTCAATCATGATGAAAGTTTAATTTTTGCTCACATTAACAATCCAAAAAAATATTCATTGTCAACATTAATTTATTTTTTATTTATTTATTTTTTTTTTTAGTGGTTCAGGGATCCAGCTTTTTACTCAGTAGCCCAGGGATCCATTTAGGAGTTCTGTTATCCCCTAGGGTCCCATCATCCCTTGCACTTAACCGATGAAGGGGAATAAGAGTGAAGAAAAGGCACATAGTTTCATAAAAGATTTAAGCTGGAAATGCACACATGTCTTCTACTCATAATCTTTTTGTTAGAAGCCAGTCACATGGCCACATCAACAATAAATGAAATTGGGAAATATTATCTAGCTGTGTCTCCAAAGAGAAGCGAAAAACATGAATTTGGGTAAATATGTAGACTTTTTTGCCAAAGTATCTTTTTCAAATTATACATATGGATGGCCAGTGAGCTCTAAAAGTGGTGGGAGTAATTACGGATTTTAAAAGAAGGGTCACCCAAACAAGATTGAAGTACAATATAAGTACCAGCCAATTCTAAAGAGCGAATGCCTAAAAACTAGCCATAGCCTGAACTTCTTATTTTATTCTAATATATAAATACTTGTCTTTGTTCCATCATAGGCTATATGTTAATATTTACAGATAGTAACATTCATGGATTAACTATTTCTTTTGGTCACATATGTGACACCTTTCTCTAATTTAATGAGGAGAAAAGATATCATAGTCTAAACATTGGAGAAGACATAAATGTCCAGATATAACTAGAACTATCTGAAAACATTTCCATCATTAATAGACTGACACTGATATCACAGTTTATCATAAGTCAAAAAGAAAGAAAGGAAGATTCAAATGAGACCCACTAAGGACATGCATCTCCAAATGACAGGCAGGGTAGTGGAGTAGAGAAGGAAGGCTACATTTCTAAGCTGGTTCCTATTGTCTTTTATCATGACTCTATACCTGCTGAGGTTGATATATTTGAAGGGATCTAATTGAGTGTTTATTGTGTATAGTGGGTAGGGAGAGAGATTTAATCTATATAAAATCATTACTTTGAAGTAAGTTTGAGACATTGCTTTACAATTGACATTCCCATGACATCAGCAAACATCTGAAGGTTAATAATATTTACTAAAATTTTGCAAGCTAATTGATCTTGTTCTTTTTAAGGGCTTCAGAGCTAGGAAAGGCAGCAGTGCCAATAACATAAAACTTCCAAAATCTAGGGGGAAAATGAATGTGGTTTAAACAGAGAATGGAAAATCAGAGGTTAAAGAATTATAGCCAGCTGAGATTGACAGCCTCACATTGAACTTACATACAAGGTTTGAATCATTCGATCCCTTGTCTCCGGACTCTGCTTCTCTCTTGTCAAAAGGCTAACCTAACTAATATGTAGACTGAGGAACAAACCAAATGCAAATTTAGAAACCTCACTTTCAATACACAAAAAGGTAGTGACAAGGTTGAATCAGTAATAATATCAAGTCTTTTATTTGTACTCTTATTTCTTATTTTGATATGGATAAAATTAGAAGTATGAGCACCAACATTAGAGAAGTAAATTGTTCTCATTTTAACTTTCCAGAACTCTAACCTCAAATATAGAGAATATATTTTTAAAGTAAGATAAATTTTATGTCCATCGCAGGGCAGCAGAAAATATAATTGAGGTAGAGAAGGTAGGCGATCGGAAAATATTATATTATTCCTGGAAATAAATACAGACACCTTGAGATACCCTTTTTCATTCACTTGATTTAGATTCAAGAGTTAGATTCACCAATCTGAGTTATTTTTCTGAAATTTATATTACTTTAATTTGTATGTAGACTCTATTAGCCAGTTTTAGAGAAAATGGACTTTTGCTTAAGTTGCCCCGAGAAAATGTTACATATGAGGAAAGTCTTCCTTCCAACTCTTCAAGCTCATGTCAATGAGAAACTCAATACATTGATATATGTGTGTGTATACACATACAATACAATGAGAAACTCAATACATTGATATACATATACATACATATGTATATACTGGAGCACAAAAAAATCTAAGTAAATTGGCTTAGATGTTATGTGATTTAAACTTAGATTGTTCCATCCTAAATTCCTTGAAAGAATAAAAAAGGCAAAGTATCAATCTAACAAAATTAGATTTACAAATATACTTGAATAATGATCTTATCAAAAATTTTAAAAGATACTGAAATAGTCGGCTTTTTATAAAATATTTTCATTATTTTTCTTTTTATTTTGATATTTACTTTCCTGTAAAATCTACTCACATGGAAACTATGTAAATAAAAAGTTCTAAGATTATGACATTATAGATTGTAATATTTTTAATAAAATGCACTGCTGAAAAACAGTTGGACTTCCTGCATGCTTTAGTAAACAGTCTAAGGAAGAATGTGAGGTTAATGTTTTAA
This sequence comes from Pteropus vampyrus, assembly GCF_000151845.1. Lineage (NCBI taxonomy): Eukaryota > Metazoa > Chordata > Mammalia > Chiroptera > Pteropodidae > Pteropus > Pteropus vampyrus. Next base: position 4,759,004 of record NW_011888860.1, on the reverse strand, counting down.
AGTTTCATGTTTTCACTTTTCATGCTTTGGGGCATATCTTTATACAGACCTGTGTTGTGTAAATTTGATGGACATCATCGATAACTACATTATGGACAATAACTTCTACATTTTTGTTCACATTAAATAAATATTATAATATTCTGTCTTCTTTTCACAATATCAATTCTGTATCAAAGCAATAAAAATGTTACTTGCTTTTCAATTTATTTGATTTTCTCTAAAAGTCTTGTGTGTATTACGTGCTATAGAGTCAGCTCTGACTCCTGGTGACCCTATGAGTGAGTGATGCCCACAATGTCCTGTCTTCAACAGCGCTCTCAGTTTCTGTAGACTCATGCCTATGGCTGAGTCAATCCATCTTTTATTTGGTCGTCCTTTTTTCCTGCTAACTTCTATTTTCCCCAGCATTATTGTCTTTTCAAAAGAATCCTGGATTGTCATGCTGTGCCCAAAGAAGGCATTTTTGCCTCTAGCAATATTTCAGGCTTAATTTGCTCTAGGATTCACTTGTTCATCTTTCTGGTGGAACAGGGTCTTCATAATTATCTCCTCCAACACCATATTTCAAATGAATCACTTTTTTCTATCAGCCTTCCACATCTGTACACAGTAACTGGGAATATGAGGGCTTGGATCATCTTAGCCTTGGACTCTAATGACAGACACATCTTTGCTTTGATGATTTTTCCAATTCTTCCACTGCTACCCTACCAAGTTTTAGCCTTCTCTTGAATTCTTGGCTGCAGTCTCCATTTACACTGATAACTGAACTAAGGTAAGCAAAACTTTTTTTTATCAATTTCAATGTCTTCATTATCTACAGTAAAGTTAGGTTATTTAAATTAAAAGTGTAAATAATTCAAATGCAAGTGAGGATAATTTCTGTTACCTAAAATACAAATTCAAGATGGTAAAATAGCATGCCTTATATTATAAGTAGATATTGATAGTATATGGAAAAAATATAAAATATTAATATCTTCAAAATGATTTGAAATTTACAGTTAATTTCCACTTGGTTTTAATAGTATTTTAGTGTTGCAGAATAAACTCTTTCTCCCTAGAGATATTTTTATCATCTAGCAAAAAACATTACTGTTCAATACCCTTAAAGTACCTAATTTTAGAATAAAGAATCTATAGCCTCTCTCTCACTTATTGTGGTCATCCATATATTTCAACACTGAGCATAACAGAATGTTTCTCTAATATAGTACAGTAACAACAGTGTTTGAATAAAAAGCTTGCATTAATATTGTAACATTTTCTTCTTGACTTTCAACTCATTGAAGCATGAACATCTTTTTGGCTGTCTAATTGGGTTTTTGTGTGAAAAACAAAGGTTTTGAACTGGCACTAGATTACAAATTTAATTAAAGATGCAATTCTTATAATGATCAGAACATCTGTGCCATGGCCAAATAGTTCTCACTGCTTACATTTCTAAGACCTTTATTTGAGAATGTGCATAAGCTTCATTTAGCTCTTGATATTGGACAGCTAGCTGCAATTTTTAAATCTACTAAAGCAATTTTAAAATCTACTAAAGCAATTCAGTGACTATACACAGTCCATGTAAAGTTAATTATAACAAGTAACTAGAAATGTTGTCTATTTTAATAAATTACTGATAATAAAAATAAAACTCAAGGAAGGGAAAATTTAGCTAAAATAACCTGATCTAGAAGAACTGTACATATTTAAAAATTAATTTCCCATAAAATCATTATTGAAAAACCATAAAAATTTTATATCCAGAATTACTATTTTTCATCTTTAAAATGGGAGAGAGATGAAAGAGAGGTATCAATGTAAATATAGATACAAACATAAACTTAATATGGGGAACATTTCTATACTCCAAAACATAGTCAAGTAATGATTAAAGTGGGAAAAAGCAAAAAAATAATAATAATAATAAAAATGTAATGTAGGATTTGTGTGTGTGTGTGTATATGTGTGTGTGCATATGTGTGTGTGTGTGTTTCGGGGTGGGGAGAAGGTGTGTTCAGAGGATGGATATATAAAGATAAGCACCAAATTTCTGAGGAGAAAAATTAGCCAGAGAACTATATGAGAGAAGATGATGGAATAGGGGAGTAGATTTTATTTTCAATCTTATATATATATTTTAAAGTTTTACAGTGCCTGTAAATTCTGTTTTCAGTTTTAAAAGGATGTTTTCAATATAGTAGATGAGGGCAGACATCTTTAGAAATAACACACCCTAAAAAAGCAGTCAATAAATGGGTAATGCATTAGTGTAGGAACATGTAAGTGTATCAACGTAGCTGAGGACATAACATAAACAAATGGAGTGTAAAAACTTGGCAGAGACAAAATACAAGCCACTATCTCCATAACTATAAAAGAGGGAACCAAACAGAAAAAGGTTTGATATATTTATCTATCCAGCACTGTCCTACTCCTGACACTGTAGAAAAGAATTCAGACAACCTGAAGTGAAAGAATTTATTTGAAAAATCAAAATCTACTTTTAAAAATGTTGACACTATGTGTCCTTTTTATCCCACTAGAGTGTAAACGTTATGAGGGTCTGGACTTTTATTTTCTTCGTTGGCATGTCGTTATCCCAGAAAAGAGTACCTAGTCTTAAGTAGACGTTCAATAAATATTCATCAAATGAATGAATGAATAAATAGGATACACACTTGGGTCACAGAAAGTGCATTTCATCTTACTATGGCCAAATGAAAAATTTCTCTTGTCATGCCATCTTTTCTTGATCTGATTCCTCCCAAAGAGCCTTTCCATTAGTGAGCCATTCTTTCAGGCATAAGTGGTCACAGGAAAGTTATATCCTCCATAACAAATTATGTAGTTGTTATTTCACTCAATTACTCAATAATTCAAAATATGTCCTTTCTAACCCAAGTGTACCATCCCTAGCGTCTAATCACTCTATACATATCAGCAAAGCCAAGATTTCCAAATCAGAACCTATTGAGAAGGAAGGGCTATGATAATCAAAATTTAAAGTGCTCTTGTAAATTGCTTATTGTGGAAAACTCTGGAATTTTTTCTTTTACTCACTTGATTTCGCATTTTGTTTCCAAAAGAAATTATAATTTTTTTGTGATGGAATTGAGTGATTCAGTTCTATAAATAAGAAAATCATGGCATGTTCTCTTGATTCACTATCTCTTAAACAAAGATTTGAAACAATGATAATTTCATTTCCTTCAGATTTGATATATCAAAGGATTATGGGCATATTCAGGCCACACTATTAGAGGTGTCTTTATTATTGATGATGAAGGAATCCCAAGACAGATGACAATGAATGGCCTTTATGTTAATAGGTTACTTAATGAAATACTATTCTGGTCAAAGCATCCCAGAATATCGACAAATGTGGAGAGGTCTGACCTGCCAGGTGGTAACTCAGTAATTAAACAACAATCTCAAATAGCTGTAAAACCTAAGCATTTTGACATACTCAATTGGAAAGTACTTCAGCTCATCCTGTGATGTTCGGTTTAAAGGCCTTTAATAAAGTTCAACTTTTTTTACAGTAATATTAATTAATTAATTAAAAATAGTGTAAGTAAGCAATGATCTTATAGATCCTCAAATACACTAGGCTCACCCTGCATTTACTGTTTCCACTGCCTGGAATTCTCTTCTCTGAGTTTCATAGCTCACTCTCTTTCTTCTTCAAATGGGAACTCTCTTAATGTGTTGCTCTTTTCACCTGCTCATTGAAGATTTCCCTAGACATCCTCTTTACAAAAGAAACCACACACACTCTCTCCATATTTAACTTACTCTGTCAATTTTTCTCCACAGGTCTAAGCACTGCATAATATACTTCATGTTTTCATTATGTAATTGGTATGGTGTCTACTTCCCCATCTAGAATGTGGTTTTCATGAGGGTAAAATTTTTGCCTACTGTGTACTTTGATTTATCTCTAATACCTAAACCAATACCTAGCACTTAGCAAGTGCTTAGCAATATTATTGCATGAACAAATGAGGGTTGCCCCTTCAGAACCTGATTGCTTCCAAAAGCAACAACTGCATCCATTGACTAGATTTGTAAAGGCAAGACCAAAGTCCTAAACTACAGAAATGATCTCAAGTTAGCACCATTATGTGAAGCATATCTGGATGTCTTCCTTATGTAAAATATCTTTCTCGGTGTCTTAACTTTATCAAATTACATGGTACTTCCTAGACATATAAGTTGCTTTTGAAATGGTAGTTCATTGTTAATCTTGATAAATAAATAATAAAAATAGGGGTATGTTTCTTAAAGCTTGTGAATACCTAAAACCACGTTTGTAAAACATGATATGAGAAGTATTTTTGAGCACAAATAACGTAGACAGAAGTGCTTCAAAATTATAAGGATATCTCATTTGATACTGTTTAAGTATCAAATAAAATTTCTTCAAACTATTTTATTCAAATAGTTTTCTTATATTCAGTTATGCATTCATTCAATAAGTATTAATTGCATACCTGCTGCATTTAAAAATATGTTAGGGATAAAGCACTGAAGAAAATGAATTTTTTTATGATTTGGAGTGTTGTTTTTTTAAATTAAATTTATTAGGGTGATATTGGTTTATAAAATTATATAGATGTCAAGTGTACAACTTATTAATATTGCATATGTATATTGTAGTGAGTTCATTACTCAAATTCAAATATCCTTCTATAATCATATATTTGACCCACTTTACCCTTATCTACATCTGCCGCTCTCCACTTTCCCTCTGGTAACCACTAAACAGTTGTTTATATCTATGAGTTTTTGTTTGTTTGTCTTGTTCGTTTGTTGCTTTCAGTTTTATGTTCTATATATTAGTGAAATCATGTGGTTCTCGGCTTTGTCTGACTTTTTTCACTTAGCATGATAATCTCAAGATCCATCCATGTTGTCGAAATAGCGGTATTTCATCTTTTTTTATACTAGGTAATATTCCATTGTATATATGTACCACATCTTCTTTATCCATTCATCTATCAAAGGATACTTTGGTTGTTTCCAAATCTTGGTCACTCTGAATAATGCTGCAATGAACACAGGGGTGCATATATTATTATAGATAATAGTGTTCTAATTTAGGGGGTAGATATGCAAAAGAGGGATTGTTGGGTCTTATGGTAATTCTATTCTTATTTATTTGAGGAACTTCCATCCTATTTTCTATAGTGGCTGTACAAATTTACATTCCTACCAGCAGTGTATAAGGGTTCCTTTTAGTCTACAACCTCTCCAACACTTGCTGTTATTTTTCCTGTTGATAATAGCCATTCTTACAGGTGAGAGATGGTAGCTCATCATGGTTTTGATTTGCATTTCCCTAATAGCTAGTGAAGTTGAGCATCTTTTCATATATCTGTTGGTCATTTTTATATCTTCTTGGGAAAAGTGTCTGTTCAGGTCTTCTGCTCATTTTTTAATTGGATTGTTTGTTTTTTGTTCTTATTAAGTTGTATGAGTTCTTTATATGTTTTGAATATTAGTCCCTTATCAGAGGTGTTGTTTGCAAGTAACTTCTCCCATTTGGCTGTTGCCTCTTTGTTTTGTTAGTTTCTTTTGCTGAGCAATGCTTTTTAGTTTGATACAGACCTATTCATTTATTTTTGTCTTTACTTCTCTTGCCTTTGAGAACACGTTCATAAATTGTTTCTAAGACCAAGGTCTATAAACTTAGTACCTATGTTTTTTTAATGCAATTTATTGTTTCAGGCCTTATATTTAGGTCTTTGATACATTTTGAGGTAATTTTGGTGTATTGTGACAGGTAGAAGTCTAGTTTCATTCTTTTGCATGTGGCTTTCCAATTTTCCCAGCACCATTTATTAAAGAGGCTTTCCTTTCTCCATTGTATTATTTGCCCATATACACAGTAGTTTATTTCTGGGCTCTCAATTCTGCTCTATTGGTCTGTGTTTCTGTTTTCTGCACCATACTTAATGGTGAAACACTAAAAGCTTTCCTTTAAGATCAGGGTCAAAGCTAGGAAGCCTGCTCTCAATACTCTTATTCAATACAGTACTAGAAGTCCTAGCTAGAACAATCAGTCGAGAGAAAGAAATAAAAGGCATCCAAATTAAGAATGAAGTCAAATTGTTACTTTTTGAAAATGACATGAAAACCCTAAAGACTCCTATTAGAATAAAAACAAATAGTAAAGTTTCAGGATACAAAATCAATGTACAAAAATTCATTGCATTCTATACACTAACAATTAAATTCAGAGAAAGAAATGGAAAAAATCTTCTTTTGAAATTGCAACAAAATATACGGGAAGTGGAAAGACAGACAATGAGAAAAATATGTACTATATATTAGTTTTCTATTGCTACTGTAACAAATTAACACTAGCTTAATGGCTTAAAAAACATAAATTTATTATCTTATAGTTTTTTTAAGTTTAAATTTCAATAGAGGTCTCACTGAGCTAAAATCAAAGTGTTGACAGAGCTGCATTTCTTTCTGGAAGGTCCAGGAATACGTTTCCTTGTCTTTCCTGTTTCCAGAAACTTCTTACATGGCCCCCTTCTTCTAATTTCAAAGCCAACAATGTTGCAGCCATCTAGCCATTTTTCCGTAATCATATCTCCCTCTGCCTACAGAAAGAGAAAGTTTATCTTTGCTTTGAAGGACCCATGAGATTAATTGGTTTACTCAGATAATCCAAAATGATCTCTTCATCTCCAGCTCCTTAACTTAGTCACATCTACAAAGTCTCTTTTACCATGTAAGATAACAGGTTCACAGATTCTGAGGATTAAGATGTGGACATTTTGGGGGGTCATTATTCTGCTTACCTCACTTTATCAGGGAATGAAGAGTGCTATGAAGAAAAATAGCAAGGTAAAAGCAACCAAAGAACTATGGGTGGCATATTCCTTTATTTCAGCTCTTTGGGGAATTTCTAAAATGCTAGACTAGCACTTTTCACAGAGATTTATTTTAAATTTAGTAAACAGAAAATATGATAGAACATTTATCAAACATCTAAAGGGTAGAATGGTGGCAATCACTGTCAATAGCGATATCACTCACCTTTAGTTAAAATCTGCACCTAGTGCTATGTCCTGTAGACTCCCTATGGCTTCCATACTACCATGAAACTCCAACACACTTACTTTTGTCCTCTTTAAAAAATTACCATCTATTCTACACACCATGGAATAATTTGCTGTGGTGGCCATCTGCTAGTAGAGCTAAGCTCCTGCAATAATTGCTAGCCATTTATTTGGATGTTCTACAAACCACAGCAACAAATCCTTTCCAAATCTGCATGAGGAATGGATGAAACTCCTTAATTACTGTTGTTAGACATCACCATGTTTCTCCCTATTTGCTTCCTTATTTGTTCTCAACTAGAAATTTTTCTATGTTCTTGGGGTCTACAATGACACCTTTACCCTTTAATCCAAGTACACTATAGCTTTGCTCTCTAATAGATTAAGCCTTTTTACACTATTAATAGCAAGAGTCAAGAGTCATATTACATCACACATGACTGCCACTATTAGGAAATTAGGAGGTATCACCAATGTACTTACCAAGATAAATAAAGCTTAATCTCCATGTACCTAATTTTCAATAATTTTTAAATTTAAAAAATACAAAATACATTACATGTATTCTTGAAAGATATTGAAAATAATTATCTTTTCCTTGAATTAAGGATGTTACTGAAGCAATTAATTACTGCATTATGCTGTAATAGAATGGAAGGTTCTCCCCTCTTTCTCATAACTTAACTTATCTGTTAATCCATTTACTATTTACCTGAGTTTTGTAATCTCTGATTTCTAATCTCCTATCATCTGAATAAATATATAACCAAGTGCATCAAAATAGTTTGAAAATCCCAAGACAATAAACAAAACAAAAAATGGCCTTAGAGATTTCATACAAATATAATGTGTGAATTTGAATGTATCCAGCTCTCTGTGAAAGGTAGAGTTTTGTTATTTTATATTACTTCTTAAAATTGTAGCTTCTACATTTACTCCTCTTGCAACATTAACCTGAACTGGTTAATTTCATACTGCATTGTGAACTATGTGAATAAACTCTCCTACACTATTACTTTCATAAAAACACAGAGGAATGCAAAACTAGTCTCTGCCCAGAAGGAAAGGGAGCTCTCTTTACTTAAGAAAGAAATTATCTGTCATAGGGTAGAGGGATTAAGGGATTTGTGGAAGAATTAAAGAGAACAGGCTGTATGATGATAAGGATATGCCAGTATGGAAAAACTAAAATGAATTTAACCAGTCCTAGATTCTAAATGTTTGGATTACTTTTCTTAATTTGTTTCATATTTCAAGGTAAATTATATAAATCATGATAATTTAGAAGTTAAATAAAAAGAAAATTCTGGACAAAGAAAAATGGCAAGTGACATTTGAAATTGTCTTCTAGTCTTTGCAACGCATGTATACAAAACTGGCAACATGATTTATGAGTCATTAAGTGAGCTGTGAGAATTTGAAGCGCTGTAAGTCCCTCTAAATCATACCCCAGCCTATCCTAATACCCCAGCCTATCTACTACATATCCTCTCTTTCTGGAATGTTTCTTGCCTCCTTTATGTTAGTAACTAACGTAATTCTCACTAATCTTTCAGATATTCACCTAGGTTTATTTCCTTTAAGAAATCTCTTTGATCCAGCACCCTGTTTTTATCACAGTAATATGATTGCCTGGCCACTTGTCAGTATTCCCTTCTAGAATGTAAGCTCCATGAAGGCAGGCACAATATTATCTCTTTACTGTTAGGACATCAATAAGCAGTCACTTAGCAAATGGCAGACACTAAATTCTCGATATGTAGTTTTCAACAAAATGGATAGTGATAAATGTTTATTCTCCTACTCAAAATTGGACTTGGCCTTAAGATGTACTACAGACATCTTAAAACAAGGATAAGGAAACTTGTGGAAAGCTGTGGCACCCATTATGAGGAGGAAGAATATGTTACTGACCATATGTTTCTATGATTTTTATTCTTATCATGATCTATCCTTATGTCAAGAAAAATTGTGAAAGTCTTTGAAAAGGGTGAACATGTGCCTTTTATCATCTTTGAACTATTTTAAAACTCTGTTAAGTTATAGAAAACTGATAATAATGTAAATGAATTGTGATCAGTGGATTGTAATCAATTATTTCCCTGTATATATATACCAGTTTTGCATCTAATTGTAAATGCATTCAACATTCTTGATTCTCTACATGTATGTGTTCTTTAAATTTTTCTTTAAACTTACTAATTCTCTTAAATAAACTTGACATAAGTTTATTTTACATTTGTATGAAATTTATGACAATTCCTTTAAAAATTATCCCTTTTTTCTAATGATTTGTAATATGCATTTATGACTGGAAACATTTTGTATAACACTGCAATAAACATTTTGATTTTTTTTAAAAAAGTATCTTTTAACACCTGTAAGAATATTTAATTTGAACTAAATGAAAGGGCAAAAAAATATAAATATTAGAAAACACCTTTTTCTGAGTGTCACATAATGCTGGTACCAAAAAAAAAAAAAAAATTAAGCTAAAAAAATAAGCCCCTCTCATCATTCTCGGCTTGTTCCTCATAACAGGAACATAATCACCTTCTTCAACTGACAATAGCAGTCTAGGCATATATTTTTTAATAATAAAATGCTATTTACATTTTTATTTTTAAAAGAAACATTAATAATAAAGTTTATAAAAATTAATGAGGGTGATGTATGCCAACATCAATTTACAACTCTTGTCTGTTTAATTAATATTATTGCATTTTTTAACCTGAAGTATATTTTGCTCATTATTATGAAGTATTTAATTTATATGAAACTTCATTCAAAAGAGTGCCTTCGCACAAATTTTTCCCAGGCTATGTATACATATTTTGAATAAAACATCCAATTCATAGACAACTTTGTTATAAGCATCATTCAAAATCAAGTTTAGCTCAAAATGAGTTTAGCCTAAATATATAAACTACTTAGATATAATGGACAGGAGAGGGAAATGAGTTTACTCCTAGCTTCTGACTTTCTATAATTCTTACCAATTCTATTTTCCTATGTTACTTGAACCTACTTCACGACTAATTTCAGTTAGCAACATCCTTATCCAAGGTCCTCATCACTATCTTTGCTCAGATCACAGCAATAAAAAAATCTCTTACCTGGTCTCCCTCACTCACTTTTTATCACCCATTGCAACACAGCCAAAGTGGTCGATTCATTTAACTCAGAAGTTTCTATATTTTCTTTTTTTACCTTTAGAAAGTATAAATCTGGAAATGTTAATACTCTATTTAAAATGTTCAGATGGCTCTTCTTGTCACTTCCCCCAACTTGCCTCACATCCTATACTTAACCTACACGGTTCTATTTGGAGCTTTCTCAAGCTTTTACAAGTTCTGTACAGATTCTTCCTGTAGTATTCTTCAATACCCCATGTTCCTTCTTGTCCTAATTCCTACTGTCACTTCTTTGTGAAAGTTTCCTTGGCAGCTCTCTGATACAGACACATTCTTCAGATTTTCCAAAGAGCTCCATCTGTATGTGGTCCCTTACTATTCCATAAACTTCTCAAGGACTGGGTCCTTGTTCATTTGTAATATTCTGACCCATTTACCTGAATATTACTGGAAAATAATAACCCCCAAATTCTTATGAACGTACTTTTGGTAAATGTGAACTTGTTATAATTTATGCAGCCACATCTAAGTCTCCAGTTGTGGTTATTCACATAAAGAATAACTACTCTCAGGGATTTTAGGAAATGGACACGACTTCAGTAGAAGATATAGGGGAAGTGGTAGACATATTCTTCTAAATATCTTTATTATTCCTAAGAGAATAGTTGGGGAAAATTCTGCCAAATCAATAAAATTTTCTTATATCCAACAAATATTATTTTCATCAAAATTTACTAAGACCTTAACCAGATATTTGGTGTAAAATGATCATTAAGCTAGTCCCCTGGCAATCCGTTTTTTCCTCAATATTTTAAATGGAACCACATGAAATTACTATGTCAGTAAGTTAAAAATACTTGAGGGTTGACAATTTCATATGGTTCAAACTAAATTACAAAAATAGGTATAGGAATCTTTGGAAACATGGTGGAATGAGAAACAACCCCAGATCTCTCCCCTTGAAACAGCAATAAGCTGAATATCTAAAACTCAACAAAAAACACCCAAATTACACACCAGCATATCTGAGCATGGGATCTGCACATAGGAGCTACCACAATCAGAACCCCGGGTGTCGGGTGGTGGACTGGGAATAATAAAGAAGCTGCCTCTCTACAGTGCAGGAGCTCCCTGCAGGAGGAGGGGGAAGGGAGAAGGAGAAGCAAGTTTGGGCAACGAGTTCTTGAGCATTTCTGTTTGGGAAAGCTGTGGCTGCAGGGCCCAGTCATCAGGGCAGAAAGCAGAGAAGCGGAACAGGATCGCAGAGAAATAAGAGCTGATTTTGGCCAGCCGCAGCTGCAAAACCGAGGCTGACCTGCAGTCCCCAACCACCAACCCAGAGTTTCTCTCCCCCGATACCATCCGAGACCGATTACTGTGGAGCCCAGGGGTATCTGAGCAAATGGTAGCAAACTATTGCTAACACTGACAGGGAATGATACTGAGGGTAGC
>NW_011888860.1:4743226-4745165 GCF_000151845.1 Pteropus vampyrus | reverse complement strand
TATAACAAGATAGTAATGAACGTTCAGCGTACATAGGGACAAATTGACATAATAATGACTATTAAGGGGGAGATTCAAAAATCCAAATTCACAAAGGGGAATGGAGATAAGACACGCACAGAAGAAAATGGACGACTGTATATATATAACTATCCTTTTTATATTCGTAAACTGTTGTATATAACATAAAACTAGAAGGACCAGAGGGGAAAACCACAAAAGCCAACCAAAGTAAATAAAACAGAAGCACCAAAACAAGGACGCAATGAAAACACCGAGCTACCAGAAAGCAAAAGATAAAATGGCTATAAGACCTCATATTTCAATAATCATCCTAAATGTAAATGGACTGAACTCACCAATAAAAGGGCATAGAGTTGCAGAATGAATCACAAAATAAAACCCAATCATATGCTGTCAGCTCCAAAGACAAATATAGACTCAGAATGAAAGGGTGAAAAATGATATTTCAAGGAAATGGCATTCAGAGAAAAGTGGGAGTAGCAGTACTAATATCAGAAGAAATAGAGTTCAAAATAAAAAAGATAAAGAGAGATACTGAGGGACATTTCATAATGATAAAGGGAATCATGCACCAAAAAGACATAAAATGTATTAATATCTAAGCTCCCAATCAGGGAGCCTCAAAATATGTAAAGTAATTACTAACAGAACTAAAGGGAGAAACAGACCAAAACACTATTGTAATAGGGGACCTAAATACCTCACTGTAGAATATGGACAGATCACCCAAACAGAAAATCAATAAGGAAATAATATCCTTAAATGATACATTAGACCAACAGGACATAATTGACATTTACAGAGCTTTCCATCCCAAAACAGCTGGTTATACATTCTTCTCTAGTGCACATGGAACATTCTCAAGAATCAACCATATACTGGGACATAGAGATAGCCTCAACAAATATAAGACGGTTGAAATCATACCAACCATATTCTTTGATCATAATGCTTTGAATCTAGAGATTAACTGCAGAAAGAAATCAGGAAGAACCACAAATACATGGAGATTAAACAACATACTACTGAAGAATAACTGGATCTGAGAAGAAATACAAAGAGACATCAAGAGACACATAAAAAACGAATAATAATGATAGTACGGCATATCAAAAATTTTGAGACACAGCAAAAGCGGTCATAAGAGGAAAGTTCATATCATTACATGCCTATCTCCAAAAACAAGAACAAGCCCAAATAAACAACCTAAGCTTCATCTCAAAAAACTAGAAAAGGAAGAATGAAGCTTAAAGTCAGCAGAAGAAAAGAAATCATCAAAATTAGAGCAGAAATAAATGAAATTGAAAACAAAAAAAATGATAGAAAAAAGAAATGCAACAAAGAACTGGTTCTTTGAGAAGTTTAATAAAATTGACAAACCCCTAGCTGGACTCAGTAAAAAAAAAGAGAAAGGACACAAATAAACAAAATCAGAGATGAAAGAGGGGAAATTATGACTGGCATTGCAGAAATTCAAAAGATCATGTAAGAATACCATGAAAAAGTATGTATCACCAAATTTAATAACCTAGAAGAAATGGGCCAGTCTTTGAAAAATACAAGTTTCCTAGCCTGAATCAAGAAGAACTGGAAAATCTAAATAGACTAATCAACAGTATGGAAATTGAAACGATCATCAAAAACCTACCAAAAAGTAAAAGTCCAGAACAAGATAGCTTCACCAGTGAATTCTACCAAACATTCAAAGATTTAATACCTATTCTCCTCAAACTCTTCCAAAAATTTGAAGAGGAGGCAATACTTCCCAACTCATTTTATGAGGTCAATATTACTCTGATACCAAAACCTGGTAAAATAACACAAAAAAAGAAAACTACAGACCATTATCTCTCATGAACACAAATGTAAAAAACCTAAGTAAGATATTGTCGAACCGAATACAGCAACATATTAA
>NW_011888860.1:4739701-4742456 GCF_000151845.1 Pteropus vampyrus | reverse complement strand
CAACTTCAAATTATACTACAAAGCCACAGTAATCAAAACGGCATAGTATTGGCAGCAAAACAGACAGATGGACCAGTGGAGCAGAATCGAGAGTCCAGAAGTAAACCCATATTTATATGGGCAAATAATTTTTAACAAGCAAGCCAAAAACATATAGTGGCGAAAGGAAAGCCTCTTCAATAAATAGTGCTGGGAAAACTGGAAAGATATCTGCAAAAGAATGAAACTAGACTGTTGTCTCTCACCACGCACCAAAATTAACTCAAAATGGATTAAGGACCTCAATATAAGACCTGAAACAATAAAATGCATAGACGAAAACATAGGAACTAAACTCAAGGACCTTGGACTTAAAGAGCATTTTATGAATTCGACCTCAAAAGCAAGAGAAGTAAAAGCTAAAATAAATGAATGGGACTACATCAAGCTAAAAAGCTTCTGCTCAGCAGAAGAAATCGTCAACAAGGTAAAGAGTGAACCATCCAAATGGGAAAATATATTTGCAAGCAATACGTCTGATAAAGGCCTAATATTCAAAATATACAAAGAACTCATACAACTCAATAACAATAAAAAAAACAAATGATCCAATCAGTAATGGGCAGAGGACCTGAAGAGACACTTTTCCCTAGAGGACATACAAATGGCCAAAAAATATATAAAAAGATGCTCAACATCGTTAGCTATTACGGAAAAGAAAATCAAAACCGTAATGAGCTACCATCTCACACCTGTTAGAATAGCTATAATCAACAGAACAATTAATAATAAATGTTGGAGAGGTTGTAGAGAAAATGGAACCCTTATACACTGCTAGTGGGACTGCAAATTGGTACAGCCTCTAAGGCAAACAATATGGAATTTCCTTCGAAAAATTAAGAATTGATCTACCATACAATCAGAAATCCCTCTATGGAGTATTTACGCCAAAGACTTGAAAAGCCATATCCAAAAATATTTGCACACCGATGTTCATAGCAGCATTATTCACAGTGGCTAGGACATGGAAGCAACCGAAGTGTCCTACAATAGATGATTGGCTAAAGAAGCCATGGTACATATATACAATGGAATATTACTCAGTCATAAGAAGAGATGAAATACTACCATTTGTGACAACATGGATGGACCTTGAGATAATCATGCTAAGCAAAGTAATCCAGACAGAAAAAGTTGAAAATCGCATGATATCACTTATATGTGGGATATAAACCTAAAAGCAAAAAATGAGCAGGATAAACATACAGAGACTCATAGACATGGACTATAGGCTAGTGGTTACCAGATGACAATAGACTAGTGGTTACTATTGAGGTGGGAGAGGAGCAGAAAGGTAGATGGGGTAAAGGGGGTCAAATATATGGTAGCTGAAGGAAACTGAACTTTGGGTGGTAAACACACAATAGAATATACAGATGTCAAGTGATAATGTACACCTGAAAATTATATAATGTATTAACCAATGTTATCCTAATAAACTTAATTTTGAAAAAAGGTATAAAATTTTAAATATCAAAGGTAGAATGTCTCAAGTCCTTGAATAGAAAAGATGTGCACTAAGAACAAAGAGGAGAAAAGCAATTCTAATTTGAGGTGAGTGGAATTCAAAAAAGCTATAAATAAGCATAAGGATTTGAGCTAGATCATGAAATATTAGTACAATTTCAATAGATAAAAATAGTGGATAGTTATTTTAATTAGAATGTATATTCAGAATTTATATATATCAAGAGCAAGGCAACCCTTGGTTGACCTCACAAATTGCAAGGACCTTGACAGCTTACAAGCCCTTATTTTTTTATTTTTTACGCCTACAGTACTTGGTCTTCCTAGGTGTATTCAGAATTTTTAAATGGAAATTGGCAAGTCTCACTAAGTTTTTTCTGGATAAACGAATGGATAAATTTCAAATGAACTTAACTAAAGAAGGCTGTATCATATACCATGTATCTTCACAAAATAGCCAAAGACAAGAAACAAAGTATCTCTGGTTATGATGGGAACTGAACCTGGAAATTGGAATAGAGGCTTCTCTCACCATATCTGAGTTATTGATTGTTTCAAGGTAACCAGAATTTCTGTGTTCAAATTCCTATTCCCTTACTTCATAACTATGTGAACTGAGGCAAGTCATTTGCCTTCATTCTGCCTCAGTTTCCTTATTTTAAAAATAGGGAAATAGAATTGTAAGGGTTAAATAATGTGAACATATTTAAACTGATTAGATAATGCCAGACATATACTAAATGCTATGTAAGAATTTACTAGCATTATACTTTTGGAGCTGCTCCATTTTTTTTTTCCTACATTGACTAGATTCCAACAACTCATCTTGCTTGTGACTCAACACAAAAGCCTCCTGAGTCCTCTCTATAATATGGTACTGTTTTCTTTCTGTCAAGATAAAGTATTGGCCTATGTTGGGTTATATGGATACATCAAGTCCTATAGGACATGGATAGAAAGTGAATGATATCTTAGGATATAAAGAGCTTGAAAAATAGTGAATGGGTCAGAGAATGTAATATAGCTTAATAGAAATAGGCATATTTTAATCTAATAAAAGTCCTAAAGACAATTGTGGCTTTGTGATAGTTCAGGATGGCTTATCATGTGTATAAAAATGAGTAGGCAAATGAAACACGGATTCTGAGGGTCCTTACTATCCTGATAAGGAGTTTAGATTTTATTGCATGGTACAATTTACATTTGGGACTGGATAATTCTTTGCTCTTGAAGCCCCTGTGCATTCAAG
>NW_011888860.1:4725967-4738746 GCF_000151845.1 Pteropus vampyrus | reverse complement strand
GGTAGACTTTATGAACAGCATAGCCATCCATTTTGGCAATCACATAAAACCATTGACTCATGGTGAGCTTATCTTTCTGCAAGATATCTAAGCATCCTTTTGTCTGTGTTGATATGAAGCCTTACTGGCAAGATCAGCACCTTATGAAATTTTATTTTATTGAGAAGCTCTTATTTTCACTGTACTTAAACCTATAGAGACATTTGAATCAGGCTCTAATACAATAGATGTCAATTTCATTTCTAGCTTCAAGTCATCTACAAATTTCAAAAAATTACTTTTCTCTTCATCGAATAAATTAATAAAATTTTTAATTCAACAGATTCTTATTGCTCGAGAAAGCACAGTTTTATAGCTATCTACCTTTAGATACCATTTACTCAATATTTAATCAACAAATATCTACTGAGAAAAATTCTTTTAACAGTTTTTCAAGTGATTATTAATTATCCAAGTATAGCTTCCAACTTATTTTTTGATATCATAAATCCTTGTCAAAAGTTTTGCTGATGTCCAGATATATTGTATTTGCCATATCTCCCTAACCCTCTCTCAAAGACAGAAATTAGGTTAATATATCATGACTCATTTTTGTAAATATTTTAAGATTTCAATTCTTTACTACTTCTTTTTGGGAACTCTCAACTGTAAAGTTATGCAAAGATCTTAATAATCCAAAGAGAAATCATAATGTAAAAACATGTCAAAAGGGATTTTCCAGCTCCCTGAAATCTAAATAAGATCTCCCTGAAACTCCATTCTAAACCCTGTACAAGACAAAAGACCTCCTCTCACTTTCTTTGAATTTCTGGTGGTTAACATTATTGGCACTTCCTCTGGTTTCTAGCTATATGCTTCAACAGAAGCCTCTCTCTTAATAGACCACCTAGCCATGCCATACAGGCTCACATAAACTAGAAACTGATGATTAGATGATCCTCCTGTTGAAATGACTATGGCCTCTTTAACACTAGGGAATTTTCCTGGCATACGCCATCCCGCATTGTGCTCCCAGTGCAGCGCTGCAAACTCCTTTAGCATTATCTCCCCCTTCTTCCTTCCCCTTTCCTTTTCCTCTCTTAGAAGCAGAAATCAAATTACTTCTAGTTTCTCCCTGAAATGAACTATATCAATTTGCTCTGGCTCCTGCTTTCAAGATTTCTATTATAATCCATAAAGGCTTTTTTTCTAAAATAGAATGAAAATATATATACTTACCAAGGAAAGAAGATAATATGAATGACTAAAGTAAACTGTATGTCAGTAAAAAGCAATGCGGATTTAATGAAATATGGCAACTGACACCTTGCTTTAGTGTTGGGAGGCTAACGGGATTGGGACAGTGACAAACTGAAAAGGGCATGCCAGGTCTAAGGGGCACAGTTGCAATATTTAGCTACAAAAAGTCTTTAATATGTAGGCACACTGATCTGGCCTTTTGAAAAATCTGGAATCCAAATTTTATGTAAAATTTCCTAAGTTTAAAATATTGGCTTATTTTAATATAAATAATTTAGATCGATATGTCTGTGGGTTGCATAAGACCTAGGGGTAAGCAGTGGGCAACCACTAGTAAACAAAAACGTGTCCTCCCAAGTTAATTATGGTGCCAGCTGTTCAGCAAATAAAATTTGCACAAACACCTACACTATCTATATTTTAAATGCCAGAGAAAGCAGTGTATAGAGACGTAGCCAGTAATTTGTGAATCTCAAAGCTAACATAAGAAGACAATCTGAAAATGGCCACAGAATTACCAATTTTGCTTCATTCAATTCAGTTCATTTTATATGAACATAGCTTTACGTTTTCTTTGTAGGAGCAGATCAATTAGTATCCTTGTTATCACAAAAATGCATTAGCCTTGAGGTGAAGCAATGAGGCAAATTGACCACTCCTTCTTGACATTTTCAATGTTGTTATTTTTCTCAGTTTTAAATGTTATTGCTGTGTACTTATCATGTAATTTTTGCTCCTTTAAGGCTTGCTGCTTAAAAAGTGAATAGCTTTTATCTATAATGTCATGATTCAAAAAACTTAATATGTATTACCTCTTTCACTATCACACAAAAGTACAGCTTTTCAAATATACAAAAGAGACTAAAAGATGTTCTGTAGTTCCTTATAAAAGATATTTTTTCACTCCTATTGTTCTGTGTTTTTCTGCACTTCCCTTACCTTTCAGCACTCATTGTATCTTGTGTTTTCTCCCCTATTTAGTCATCATACTCTTTATGCCATGAAAGGAGTTAGCATTCACGCCATGATCATTCTCTGAACACTACTTTGATCTTCCTAGAAGAAAGCACTGCATGATTTTAATAAATGAGCACATTATATAACTGGAATGAAAATTTTCCAAACTTTCTGTGTAATTTATCACAGGCTCCCATCACAGGTGAAGCCTAAGCCAACACAGAACAACTCTTGATATGTTTCTATTTTTTTAAATCACACTGAAAATGAATTTGTACAACCAGTATTACTTTTTACCTGAGAGTGAAAATGGAAGAAACTTCACACATATGTCTGAATCTGCAGGAGGAAAAACAAACTTCATACCCTACAATTCCTTTGAGAGGTAGTATTTTTATCCTTTCTTCTTCCCCAAAATATCTTTTGCATTTTTAAGTCCCCTGATTATTTGTGTAGCTAATAATAATTACAATCATCATAATGACAAAAGTCTTAGGCAGTAAACGAAAGATAAAATTAACTACTGAGCTTCTGGAAAAGGAGTGGATTGTTTCTAGCGAAGGATTAAAGAAAGATTTGCTATTAATAACAATGTTTAACACAGCTGTGGCCTTTTTTATGCCTACCTGCACAGTGCCAAGAAAAAAAGGCAAGCCAAAGAGAAATCCAATAATAAAGCAAAATTTTATTAAAGTCACTTTTATGTTTGTTAACATTTTGCCAGGTTTTCACAGGGATTTCTGTGTATGTGAAAATAATGAATATATTACAGAAAAACATTATATTTTTCTCTTAGGCGTGTAATATGGAGATTAATTTAAAGAAATAAAATCTGGATTTGGTGATTCTAAGTTCACTCAGCACTAGACTCTTTGGGATCCTATTTTCTAAGCCCCTTAGTCAATCTCTTTTTGTCAGTTTAGTGTCGTAGTTGAACACTTAGGGATCGCATCTAGTGTTTGGATCCTGTCTACTGTTTGGTACTTGACAAAAGAATAAATTCTGATTATTATTACACTTCAAAAGGGAGTCCTAGTGGTGTGAGAGGTTAATGTGACAGAACAAAGCCCATGGCTATTTAAGCAGAAGTTAGTCATAACATAATGGTCTGTCAGTATTTGTCTGATCCTAGCCTCTATCCATCTGTTCCGAATCTGCATCCAAATCCACAAAGGCCATCACAAGCCTCCTCCATGCTAACTCCTTTCATGCCATTAGAGAAGATTGGTCAGTATTCCAATAACGCTCACCCTTAATATAATAGTTGGTTAGATGTGATTAAAAATAGCTGTTCGTCCTTATCCGAGGACTAAATTCCTGTTCATGTGATTAAGACCATTCTCTACTACCAAATTTTCCAGACATATACAAATTTCCTAGAGCTTTATCTATTACTTGCTGCCAAATGATTCTCCTGCTATGTTCCACCAACCTGCCAAGAAAGCCACCTGTCTGCCTGGCTGTCCCTGGTCTTCCTTGGTGACAATAGTTGACCTATCAGCACTTCCCATCAAGAGGCTCCTGGTGGCTTTGATTCCCAAGCTGTCTCATCTCATCACCAATAATAGAGTCTAGAAACTAACATTTAAGGAAAGTCTGGCATTAAATTTCTAGTATGGAGCTAAAAAGGCATGATAATTTAGAGGTCTTGACTCTCAGAAAAGCCTGAATCAGCAACAAGCCAAAGAAATGTCAGCTCTTAGCCCTTAATTGATTTTTACACGTATACACCTTGTTCATAAGCTTATTCTAAAGCAAAAAGGCTTTCTTTATAAGGAAGTATGACTAGCATTTTGAGAAATGTTTATATCTATTTTGAATAAAAGACTGTCCATTATGGTAGGTGTTTTGATTTTGTACAGTCTCTATAAATGTTCCCACAAAGTAAAAATATGCATGGATGTATTCCATGAATACAATTAACACATTGCAGAAGGTTTTGGAAACACACAGACTTCCTAAAAATGTCAATATCAGGTCAAATAGACAAAATATTCTCTTTTCCTATACTGCCACCAGGTGGACAATATAAATAAGAACAGGGCAATTTAGACACCTCACCTGTTTCAAAATTCAGATAATCTTATGCCCCAGTTTGCCCAAAACAGGCCAGGTTTACAGTCACAGCATAAGCAATACTAGAACTACCTTTATTCTCAAAAGATTACCGATTTAAGTGATAATTCATAACTTGGATAATAGAGGCTCAGCCTACAAAACACTACATCCAGACATTGTCTTCTTTACTCATCTAATCTTCCTTGCTCATTATATTCCAGCCACACTGGCCTTTAGATTCCTCAGAGATGCCAAGCCTTTTTCCATGCTGTTCGCTGAATGAGAACTCTTCTCTAGTTCCCCAGATTGAAATAAGACTGCTTCTGTTTATCATTCAGATCTCAGCTCGAATATGTTACTTCACTCTCTACACTCCAACACTGATGCTACCATCTTGAATTCAACAAGACTAATTTCATTAAGACCTTTAACTCTGTTCACAGCTGTCATTTCAAGGAGCTACAGATTCCAGGACACCCGTCATCTCTCACACTCTAATTCTCATAAGGCAATTAGGGATACCTACTCTACCATGAGTCCAGACGGGCCTGAAATTGTTCCTCTCTTACGTCTGTTGCCCTGGCCTATGCAACAATAGTGTTGCCTTACACTTCAGGAAATGTCCTGTTTGGGAAATAAATAAATATTTATATTTATATTTATATTAAATATATATTTACATTTAATATATTCATCCGTACTCTTCTGTATTTTTTTCCTTTTCTTACTTAATTTCTGACAAATTCCATTGCACCCTCTGAGATACATGGCTCATCATCAGCAAAAGTCCACTATATTCATTCTCATCCTTTTCTATTATTCCCTTTATTTTCTTGCTGAAATGGAAATTAGCTTGTTTCCTGAGAATGGTGCTTCCCTGTACTAGTGAGGTTAAAGGCAATTAATATACTTGTCTTTCTTAATCCTCATTCCTGCTTTCAGAACATTCTTGCTCCCTCTTCTCTAATAATATCAGAGCTTTTAATCATGTGTCATCAGGTGATAACTCACTGTTTCTTTCAACTACATTCCTAGCAGATTTGTCAAATGTCTCAACAATTATAAATCCTAGCTACCACTGTGATCTAAGCCATTCAGTCAGTTTCTAGAAATATTATGATATTTCTTTGCCAGCAAAGTTTGGTGAAAATGTTACATGTTATTGGAGAGGAATATTTTATAAGCTATTATCTTTTGCCTAGATCATTGAATTAGCCTCCAAACTTGTCTCCATATTTCCACCTTGGCTTACATAGAGTTTATCCTCAAAACTATAGCTGGAATAATCCTTCCAGCTATAGTTTTGGAATAAAACATTTATTTTTTACCTTGCTAGAAGTAAACTCTGCAAGGATAGATATTTTCATGTAGGTTGGAACAAATATTTCCTAAGCACCTAGAACAGAGCCCAGGAAATTGAAGGCATGAAATAGCTCTTTTTAATAGGTTAATATAACATTACTTAACCTAATTTGTAGTTATCAGTCCCAATGGAACCATAAATATAATCAGAATTCATAGATTTTTTTAGAGGTTTTCCAGCCCTTGATTATCAGTCAATCTTATCAATCAGAGACAAAAAAATGGAAATCAAATCCTATGATCCTTGGCTATGCTTTAGTTGGCTGTCATTATACTTTTAAGATTTGTATTTGAATGTCATTAAGTAATATATTTTTCATCTTAACACAGTCTCAACAATCCATCTTGTCCTATACTCAGTTGACATCACTAATTTTTTTAACCTATCAGGCTCTTGTAAACATTTGAGTTTGTGAACCCTAATTTATATTCCTAACAGAGTGAACAGAGAAGACAGTTTTCTAAAGCATCATGGGTGTTCTCCTTCAGCATACTTTGTTAAAGAGCAATTGGATGAGATTGGGCATGTGTGATATAAATCTAAAAGTAACAAACAGAGATTCATGGGTATAGATAGTGGACTAGTAGTTATGAGAGGGAAGGGGGAGGGAGAGGTAGGTAGGGACAAAAGGGGTCAAATATGAGGTGACTGAAAGAAATCTAACTGTGGGCAGTGAACACACATGCAATATATATATGACATGCTGCTGAATTGTACACTTAAAATTTATTGGATGTCATTGATCACTGTCAACCCAATCATTTTTAATAGTAAAAAAAGAAATTCATCTGAAACATTTTTCTCTGCACAGTTCATTTAAGAAGAGAGTACATTGTACTTTTTTAATAAACAAGATGAACTTAAAAAAAAGCAACTGGAAGTCAGTGTTTATCTAATATGACCAATTCTATAAATAGATTTTAAAAAAAGCATCATTAAAATATCTTTGCTGTAACTTCTGAGCCAGAAAACTCTTTGAGCATAGAGTTTATAATTGATTCACCTCTGAAAACTTTACAGACCCTAGAAATATGTAACAGAATGAGGAGAGACCCTTGTGAGGGCTATACTGTCTTATTCACCACTCTATCCCAGCACCTAAATTGCCATTAAATATTGGAGATGTTGTACTTGTTGAATGAAGGAAAGAATATCTACTAAATGAACAACTTATAAGTATACTGTGAAAGGAACTAAATGTCCTTTTTACTCTGTCCCCTTAATTGCTCTCTTATCACCCTTTCTCAGTTCCTAGAAATACTTGAATATTTTATTACAAGAGGAGTTCAGTGAGAATATTACCTGTTATCTGGGAGGAATATCTTATAAGCTACTGTTTCATATTAACATAGAAGTTAAGAATTAGTTTATCCAATTAGTTCACTGTCACAGCTAATGCTAGATAAAAGTGCTCTAATAGGATAGGACACATACCAGAAAGGCTTAATGAAAATACTGTGAAGAGGGAAGTTAGAGGCTTGAGTTATCTGAGAGAAATTCTAGTGTGGGGAGAGCTGGGGTGAGTAGGTGCGGTACTGGGAGCCAATGTTGAAGTGGACAAAGTCAAGAGTGAGAGTAGAAAAGAAGCATTTATCAGTTTGTTCAGATTTGCTTTTTGTTCCTGAAATAGATTTGCCTAAATTTGACTGACAATTTTTTTTTCTTTATGATCATTTCTCCTCAAGAGCCAAGGGACCATAACAGATCATTCTTCAAGGCTTGCATCTAATACATTGACATATTCAATGACTTTAGGCCTCATAAAAATTTCACAGAAACTCATACGAGATCGTAATTTTATTATTGACAAAACAAATTATCAAATGAAGAATTACTTCCTATTTTATAAAAAAAAAACTCAAGTGTAATGAATGAAAATTGATAGTTACTTTAATTGCATCTATATGAAAAAATATCAAGTTGGTTATTTCATTTATAAAAATTTGATATATTTATTAATCAAAAATGTTTATAATTAAGAAGATATATTATTTATAAAATTTGCTATATTTAAATATGTACCTATTCTTCGTTCTGCTGATAATTGCAGTACAAAAGCATGGTGGGTAGACTAAAGTGAAAGAAGAAGTACTAAGTATTTTGTTACTTTTAGAGGCCAACCACACTGGTTTTCATTAGTTTATATTAGACATCTGTCCCAAAATTTTATTACAATAATGAATCCAGAATTATTCAATCAACATTTAAAAATCATTGTAATCTTGATTTCCTTGCTTTGAGAGGAGAATACTGTATTTAAGGGAAGTTGTATCTGTGCAGTGCTTGATTATGGTAAATCTAAGGATAGAGAAAGAGACACAATTTATAAATAATTAAAATGATTTTCTCAGTTTTAGTGGTTCATTTCAGTGTTTGATCCATATTTGGTTATATTTCAGCTTACCTATTAGTGTAGCCTTTGCCAGTGTACTAAGTAAAGGCAACCAGGTTTCCTTGTCTAAACAATTAAGAGTAAGACCAAGAAAAGAGAGAGGAGATGAGTGAAAGCTGAGCAGGAAGTGGAAGAAAGGCATTAACACTAGTTAACACTCTTCTCACATTCCCTTCTTTTTATCCTACATCCACAATCATTGGTGAGCACTCAGTCCTTCCTTTAATTTGTATCTTCTCAGAACTACTTCTGCTTAGGGAAACACTTGCAAGATTTTTAAAAATGTGTGAGGAGATTTGGAGAGTGTTTTCAATGAGATGTTTGAGGAGTACATTTTCTTAAAGTTCTTTTCATAGCTGTGGATGTTCCAAAACATACAAGGGGGCTATCTTCACAAATATTTTTGGAACATAACTAGGTTTTGGAGTGGGGAAGAAAAGAAATAAAAGTACAAATGAGCAAGTTCTTAAAATAATAAAACGATCAATGAGAAAGGCCTAAGCTAAAGAAATAACATTAAAAAGGGAAAGAAAGAGGAAAGTTGGAGGGATTTCTAAAGTGAATCATAAATGATTATTGGGAAATAATTATATCTGTGCAATGGCAGACAAGGGAGAGTGAATGATATACCAAGAACAGGAATCTAGGTGATTAATGATCATTAACTAAGAGAAGGAATACCTAAGAAAGGGCAGGTTGGAGGGGAAGAATGACACCTTAGATTCGGGTGATCTACAGGCTGACATCTATCTATGGTGTTCTTCTATGCAATTAGTAACATCAGTCTGGATCTTAAGAGAGAAATTGGGCTGCAGTCATCATTCTTCAGGGTATGGGTGATATTAGTGTGGGCTCCATAGTGGGCATGTCACCCGGGCTTCAGCTCAAAAAGAGGCCAAACAGAAGGGTTCTTTAAAAGTAAACGCATGTCAATTAGAAAGGCAATATTTTTCTTTAATAAAAAAAAATCACCAAAATACAAAAATAATTACTTCAAATGAATTATCATTATGAAATTTCAATTATACTTGAATCATATTTTATTATAAAATGATTCTTACTTTTAGAATATCAAAGTAGGTATTGAATGCAGAAAAAATTTAGATAGTACCTTTATATTATTAAGTTTCATCTATTATTATTATGACTTTACATTTAAAATAAGTCATTTTTTCTTAAAAATATTTTAAAGGATATTAAACCTATAGGTTCTTATTATTTTAATGTCACCAAATCTTAATTTTTTTCTTTACCAATTTATTTCATTGCTTTTATGCTTAAAAAAGCTTTAATCATTTCATGTCAGAAACATTATCCTATGACTTCTTAATTTTTTCATGAGTCTTTTTCTTTTACATTTACCTCTTTAATCTACCTGAAGTGGACTTTTGTGAATGTATAGAGCAAAGGTTTAACAGCCCCTCCAAGCCTCTTCTTCCTTCACTCTTCTAATAAAATAATTTATCAGCGCCATTTATCAAATATTCCTTCCTTTCCTAATTTGATAATACCACAAATTAATAAATATGAATATTATTTTCTGCAAATACAGCACACGAAAAATGTTGAAAGCTTCTATCTGTACAGGATTCATATAAGTCAATGAAGATATTATGAATAACAAAAATAAAAATGGGAAAATAACATAAAAAGGTCACATAAGAACATATATAAGCCAAAATACATGCAGGGGAAAAACATCAGTCTTTTATCACAAATAAATGAAAAGACATCCAATATTTAAGGATTGGAAGAGTTAATATTATTTAAATGTTTATATTACTCAAAGTGATCTACACATTTACTGCTATACCCTTCAAAATCCCAATGATATTCTTTACAGAAATAAAAAAAATCCAGAAATTCATATGGAATCACCAACAAACAAACAAACAAACAAACAAACAAAAACCCACAAAAAACCCTGAATAGCCAAAGCAAGCTATTGAAAGAAGAACAAAGCTAGAGTTATCACACTTCGATTTTAAAATACATTGCAAAGCTACAGTAATCAAAAAAGTACAGTATTGCCATAAAAACAGACATATACACCAATGTAACTGAATAGAGAGCCCAGAAATAAACCTACATATATTCAGCAAACTAATCTTTGACAACAGTGCCAAGAATTTACATTGGGGAAAAGAGAGTCTCTTCAATAAGTTGTGTTCGGAAAAGTGGATATCTCACACCAAACCTCAAACTCAACTACAAATGGATTAAAGACTGTGTATAAGACCTAAAACCATAATATTCCTAGATGAAAAAGCCTCTTGATATTGACCTTGACAATGATTTTTTGGAATATAATGTGAAAAAGCACAAGCAACAAAAGCAAAAATAGAAAAGTAAGATTGTGTCAAACTAAAAAACCTGGCAAAGGATACAGTCAACAAAATGAAAAAACAACTTATAGAATGGGAGTAAATATTTACCAACCATATATTTAATAAAGGGTTAATACCCAAAATATATAAGGAATACCTATAACTCAATAGCAAAAGTAAATAAATAACCTGATTATAAAAATCGACAAAGGAACTGAATAGACATTTCTCTAAAGAAGACATGCAAATGCCAAATAGATATATGAAAAGATACTCAACATCACTAGTCATCATAGAAAAGCAAATCAAAACCACAGCGAAATATTACAATATACCTGTTAGGATGGCTATCAAAAATATATATATATTAGAAAGAATGTGAAGAAATATGAACCCTTGGTCACTAACTGTTGGTAGAAATTAAGTTGGTACAACCACTATGGAAAAACAGTATAGAAATTGCTAAAATATTAAAAATGGAACCACCATATAATCTAGTAATCCCACATCTGAGTATTTATTCAAAAGAACTGAAATCAGAATTTCAGAATGGTGTCTGCACTTTCATGTTTACTGCAGTACTATTCACGATAGTCAAGATTGTGGAAACAATCTAAATGTCCATAAACAGATTAATAGATCAAGAAACTTGGTATATACAACAAAAAATATTATTAAACCACAAAAAAAAAGGAAATTCTGCCATTTGTGACAATGCGGATGAACCTGAAGGACAGTATGCTACGTGACATAAGCCAGACATAGGACGACAAATACTACTTATAAGGGAAATCAAAAGTAGTGAAACTCATTGAAGCAGAGAATGGAATGGTGATTGCCAGGGGCTGAACATATGTGTCAATGGGGAGTACAAAGTTTATTTATAAGAATGTGGTCCTAGAGATCCACTATACCGTATAGTGCCTATAGTTAAGTATATAATAATGTATTATATACTTAAAAATTTGCCAAGAGGTGAGATCTTATGGTAACTATTTTTATTACAAAAAATTATAATAAAATATAAGAAAGTGGAAAAACTTTTCACATGATGGATAGGCATCTAGATGGCATAGATTGTGATCATAGTTTCACCAACATACATTTATTTCCAAACTCATGAAGTTTTATACATTATGTACAGCTTTTGTATATCAAAAATTAAATTATCTAAAATTTAGTCTTTCTTTTAATCTAAGAAATTCAAATTTAAGATAAAAGTACATTTTGAAGACTACCATGATGGCAGGGAATTTTAAAATAGGTGACAGTCTACTATTATTGAATATGTGAAAACACACAAAAACATTATTGATAGAAACATAAATTTGTACATTATTCTGGAGGAATATTTGGCAACAGGTATCAAGAATAGTTATTTTTTATCTAACAATTAAATTTTAGGTTATTATTTTTAATCTAGCAATTACATTTTTATGAATTAGTTGCCAAGAACAAACTGGATATATACACAAACATTCATATACATGGAGAATTATGACAGTATTATTTAAAGTAGTAAAAAGTTGAAACTACTTAAATATTCAGCAATATATAAAATTTTAAGTAAGCTTTGTGTATAAACTTTGTTAAACATTTTTCTGATATTAAAATAGTTCTAAGATATATTTATTAATAGGAGAAATATAGATATTAGAGCTGAATGCATTTGTGCATATTCCAGGTAATTTCAGTTTTGTTTTAGTATATATATATGCTTAGGACAAAAAAAATTAAGATTGTAAACGTATGCTCCAAAATGTTAACAATGTATGCCTCTGGATGTTAAGATTATGTGATTTATATTTAAAATGTGTATACTTTTCTATCTGATATCAGTGCTCTAATATCAATATTATTTTCATACTTACGAAAAATAAACATTAATTTTAAATGAGTATTTCTAAAAGCAAAATGGTTTGTGTAACATAGTAGTTAAAGAAATACAACTGGAATTACTGACTCAAAATGCCTATAAAATTATACCTCATACATATTTTTGTTTGGGAAAGGGCATAATTAAAGCTACTGCAGATACAGCAGTTACTGTATATAAACTGGAGCTGTTTTGTTTTTAGTTTTAAAGAATGGTAAAGGGAGTCAAATATGTAATGATAGATGGAAGTTTAACTTTTCATAAACATAAAGAGCACTATACAATGACCTATTATTGAATTGTATACTTGAAGAATATATAATTTTATTAACCAATATCACCACAATAAAGTTAAAAAATAAATTAAATTATGACAAAAAAAGAAACAAAAAATTTACATATATGCATAAAAGTCTTAAGTAACAACGGGATGTGATTTAAGGATATTAGAAGCCTTCTATTTGCCAATGGAACATAGTAATGTAAGTAAGAATTAGCCCATTTTAATAATACGTTTTTCTAAAATGAAGGCTTTTAGAGCAATATCCAGAATTATATATGTCTTTT
>NW_011888860.1:4704756-4724152 GCF_000151845.1 Pteropus vampyrus | reverse complement strand
GAAAATGGATACTGCTCATGGAATATTATTTGTGATAGCAATATCGTGGAGAAATTTATCTCTTATAATAGCAACTATGTGTACCCTATAATTTTCCACTTTCAATTATTCATATATCACCACTGGGGTGATGTGAAATTCAGCGTTGCCCCAGCGGCATGGTGGTAGGTGGGTGGTGGGTGGGCGGCAGGCAGGGGGCAGGGCAGTGGGAGTTATGTCTTCAGTTCTTCCCCATCTACACAGCAAAGAATTACAGGTCAGTGAGGTTTAGAAAAAATAAGATTTATTAAATGTATATTTTAGAAGGGGATGGGCCATGCTAAGGAAGGCTGCAGCCCTGTAGAATTTGGCAGGTGAAAAGATAAAAGAAATAAAAGACAGAGTATGTCCCAAAGGAGAGGTGAGTTTTCAGCCAAGGGAGCTGTAACAATGCTAACGTGGAAAGATCTGCATTATATTTGGGCCATGGTGGGTGGTTTCAAAGGCATTCCTAGATGATTGGCATGTGAGGTCATTTTGATTGACACTTGGCTGTTATATAACTTTCCCTAGTGTGCATGGGCTTACCTAGAATTCAGTCTGTTATAATTAGATTCATGAATTTACTGGCAAAAACATGGTATTATAATGATCGTATAATGAGGCTGAAGTCGTGAGCAGGTTAGCGTAGTACCTTTTACATGTGTCTGTGGTCGGATTAAACCAGCTATAGATTATGGCCTTCCCATCCTTTGTCTCCCAAGATGTAGGAGGGATTCTTTAACTACCAATGGGGTGTTCTTTAAGTGGTCTCTGGGCTCGGCCTTCGTTACTTTATTGCCCTGTCACTCATATCTGACTAGCTACCTAACACACATACATTCTTGAAAAACACTACACTTGAACTTTAGGAGTCATGTTCAGAAATGCTTATTGTGGCTTTATTTGTAACACTAAAAATTGAAAATAATGTAATTGACAATTAATTCAGAAGAGGACACCATATCATGGAATACAGTACAATAGCTAAAAAGAATTAGGTAGATCTTTATGTTTTAACATAAGGAGATTATTCATATATATTGTCTGAGTATGAAGAAAGCAAGCAAATTATCAGAACGATATGTTTTTTTATGTAAAAAACAAAATAAAAATACTTTGTACTTTCTACAGTTATGCATATTTATGTAATTCAATATGAGAAAAAGACACTAGAAAGACACAAATGAGAAGTTATTTGTATCGTAACTATTGGAGAAGGATGAAGAAAGCCAAGACTGCAGATTTAGATTTAACTAGTATGTTTTAATTGTTAGCAAAGGCAATGCAATTAATGTTGCTTGTATAATTAAAATTAATATAACATACATTTTAAACATAATTTGATTTTGAATGTATCACTTCAAATAAATGCCTCAGAGAAAACTGTGAGCTGGTCATCAATACCTGATCACAAAAATGATCCGTTCATTTTTTTTTCTGTGAAGCAATATAAAGCAATCAACCCAATAACAGAATTCTGCTTCTTGAGTAGATCATGTAAGAAAATGAGAAAAGGCATAATCATCTAGAGTGCTAATTTAGGGGGACTGGACTAATGAGGAGCTACTAATTCTTTTGTGCAGAAGAGAGGTTGAGGTTTGGAAGAGGAAAGGGTGAACAGAAATAAGTCAATGAGCAAAAGGGTCAAGGTCATCTATAACCATACACACCCCGAAGGAAAACACCTGCGAGGCAGTTTTCTACCAAGTGTCAAAATTAGAAAATTGGATGAACAGGCAGATTTCCTCTTTCTCCTTCTTTTCCTTCATCTCTCAGTACACTGAAGAAATGGGCCTCTTTTTCTTATTTTGACTACCATTAATGTTGATGAATTTGAAGAATTCATGAAGGCAAGTTAGGAAAAGATGGGTCTTACTGCATTGCTTCTTCTGTTAATACAAAGAAGTAATCTACAGCAAGGGTATTATTAAAATCTAGGTTTTTAAAACCTATATTGTACTTTTTTACTTTTAGATCGATCTCTATATTAAGTCCTTTTCTGCATTGAGAGTTGCATAATGCAATATATTTGGGTGACCAACGATGTAAGACCAAATTACTGTGTAATATTTACTAGGAGGCCTAATATTGTCAGGTCACTAAACTACTTTTACTCTATTTTAGAAAAAGGGTGGAGGCATTATTCCCTGACAATGATTTTATATGGTCTTTGTAATGATAAAAGAACAAAAGAGCTTTGAAAATTGTAAATTACTATACAACTTAAAATTAACAGTAGGTTAAGTCCAGCTGTGTTTTAGAAATATAAAGATTGGGAAATGAAGAAGTAATAAAAAATAGAATGGAGATACTCTGAAAACAACTTTTTTTCAAAGAAGAAAGAGTAAGAAGGAAGATGGTTATTTTTTGTAAAACATAATTTTAGGCTCATAAAATAAAAAATATCTAAAATTCGAACACACTTATTCCACTTAAACAAAATCTTTGTATAGTGACCATTCATCGTCTTTAGTTTTTTAGCAATATAGTGGAAAAAGCATGGTAATGAGTATGTAGAAATGAAAGTGTAGAGTGTGTATAGAAACACCTGTTGAAGTAACAATATATCTGGAATTCCTGAAGATTATCCCTATTGCTTGAAAGAGAAAGCAAAGAAAAACATCAAGAGAAATGAAAGTAGTGTTAATTTTCTAGAAAACTAATTATAGATGAAAATTTCAAAAAGTTTTTAAGTTTGAGGAGATGCACAGCTACAATTTTGAAACTTAGAGAAGATGACAAAAGATCGCCATTAGGAGGAAAGCTCCTGCCTGAATGTGACCCCAGAGAGAAACAAAGGAAGAATGGAAAGATGATGGCTTTTTGACTGCAAACACAGAGGAATAATCTTTTTAGCTTGATCTGAGATGGAAGCCACTTTCAGTCATTGACTCCCAAATACAAATTGTCACTGTACCCTATTAGCTTTGATGACTAAAATAAATATGTTTTTATTGCTTGTTTTCTGTAGAACTGTTAAAAAAACATTTGCCTCAACCCAAAAATATTTATATCATTGATAACCATAATATTAATAAAACTTACATAGTGTTTTCTATGTTCCAGGTACTATTAAAAGTACTTTATATTTAATCCTCGTATTGACCCATGAAATATATACTATTTTATACACACACACAAATACATACATACACATATCTATATGATAGCAAAATATACATATATAATTGATATAAATAATTTTATACTTGATTTATATATTAAACAGAATATTTTATTTTCATCGATAAAATACCAGAACATATAATTTTTACAAAGAAAAATATATACATAAAACACATAACAAAATTTAATGCCACAATTCATAGTATAAAAATGGCATGGGTTCTTCATTTTACTTTTATAGTTTTCTTAATAAGCATATACTGTATGAATTCCCTGTTTAAATTACATTTTAGTTATAATAAAAAATAATACATTAAATTCAGGTTATAACTAGGAGTGAGACATGAAAAAACATATTAGGAATTAGCAAGTCATCAAATATCTCATTAAGCTTTTCAAAAACTTCAAATATCACTTCACCAGCTAGAGAATTTTGCCCTCTTTCAAAAAGCTTTTTATCCCACCGTGAATGAAAAGGGATCGTAAAACCTCTGATTGTTGATTTGTCTATTATTAGTTAGTGTCTACAATGC
Organism: Pteropus vampyrus; assembly: GCF_000151845.1. NCBI lineage: Eukaryota > Metazoa > Chordata > Mammalia > Chiroptera > Pteropodidae > Pteropus > Pteropus vampyrus. Next base: position 4,720,472 of record NW_011888860.1, on the reverse strand, counting down.
ACCAGGCTCTTTGCTAAGCACGAGTGCCACAATAAACATTGTAACCATGGAGCTTGCAGAATGGAGAGGAGACAAGTGTGTACAGCCACACTGTAGTGTGCTAAGAGCTAAGATATTGGAAGTATGAAGTATCATAGGACCATAAAACAAGGATCCTGAACCCAGCCTAAGGGTGTACATGAGTGTCTGTGTGTGTGTGTGTGTATTTATGAAAAATCATGTCTTTTGCAAATAAGTAATTAGGTGAGAAAATAAGTAATAAGATGAGAGAAAAGAAGAGAGAGAATGTCACCTAGGCAGAGCGGATAGATTTCTCCCTATCTGGTCCTTGGGAGAAAACCCATTTTGCCCACACACTGGTGCAGCTCTTACTTTGGGAAAACTGAAAAAGTAGATGAAGGAAGTAATGTGAGATAGTTCAGAAGTGATAGAATCTGGAAAATCCAGGAGTGATAGACGTTGTAAGAATTCCAATTACACTTAATAGTCAAAATCCTAAAAACTCAAGCTTTCAATAATTACATTTAATTTTGTTTTAAAATTCTGACTAAAATAATAGTTCTTCTACATAAGAGAATTCTACTAAAACATTAAGATAAAGTAGTAAAAGATATAGAGAACACTCTACCACAGATACTGGGAATATGGGTTAAAAAAAGATGTAGAGAAGGTATGTGTCATGATTTGTTTAGTCTCAATTACATATACCAACAAGATTAAACATAGAATTAAGTTAAATTTCTGCTATCTAATATCCTGAGCTTCTAAAATTTTAGATTCTTGACCTTAAACAACTATCATTTTTTAAACTTGTTTTAAAATTATATGCATAAAACAGCCAAAAAGATTTAAGCTGAGAAGTTGCATATAAATTAATTGAAAACGAATTTAAAAATCTAGTCAATATAGTGTTATTCAAATCCCATTTGAAGGAAGTGGCCGGTTCAAAATATCTACTGTGCAGTGTCTAAATACTCTAACTTTCTGGCTCTGGTCATACATAAAACTTAGAAATAGTATACTTCCCAATAGCATATATGTTATTAGATGTAGTAGATTAGGGCATAAAATTAGCAGCCTGCTTGCATTTTCAAATATTTCAATTTCAGTTTTCAGAGCAAACCCAGTTATTTTTAACCTAGCTCCTCTATTTAGTCTTACTCACTCAAAATACAGATAAAGTCTGAATTTTAAATTACCGTATAAATGACTTTGTGTTGATTCAGAAACACTAAGCTGACCCTAAGATCCTTTAACCATCAGTACAGGCTAATGAAATAAAGAGCATTTAGTTACAGGGAAAGTGTTACCAGATTTTCATTGATTCATTCAGTAAGTATTCATAGGGCATAGTTCTAGAGAATATAAAAGTCCCTGCACCCAGGGACTTATTCCCTACCATGTCCTTAAAGATATAGAAATTACAATTATAAATGCTAAATAACAGTTGCATTAATCAGAGTTTTCCAGGGAAAGAGAACAAATAGGATATATGAAAATATACAGTTTTAAGAAACTGACTCACACAATTGTAGGAAGCCTGCATGTATAAAATTGGTTGGGGAGGCCAGCAGACTAGAAACTGAGAAAGGATTTCTATATTACAGTCTTGAGGTAGAATTCATTCTTCATAGTTTTTAAGATTTTCAATTGATTGGATGAGGGCCACATTATCAAGAGTATTCTCCATTACCTAAAGTTTACTAAGTATATACTAGTCATATCCACAAAATAGTTTTATAGCAACATCTACAATAGCGTTTAGTTAGTTAGACCAAAGAACTGGGAACTATAGCCTAGCTAAGTTGACCATAAAATTTAATCATCAAAGTGATTCAAGATAGTAGACAAAGTAATTATTTCAGAGATATAGCATTTGATATTGTAGCCATCCAATAAATTTTAATCATATACAAATCCAAATAAGCTGTTCTAAACTAGAATATTAGATCAATATGTTGTAGTCTCTTTCCCCCCTTAGTTATTTGGGGTAGGGCAGAGGAGGTGATAAGGAAGTGCTTGTTCATTTATTGTTATACAAATATTCTGTAGGAGTCAAGAAGAATATTTTGAGAGATATATAACAAAACTCTATTCGTTAGCACTTTTTTTATTCTTTATTTACTTTGTTATATAGTTGATATGTTGGTTTTTAAAATAAGTCCACACATTTTTTGACCCTCTTCCTATCAAGTGATGAAATCTAATTCCCCTTGAATGTGAGCAGAACTTAACCTGCTTCTAAGGTAATATTAAATTGGAAAATAAGATACACTTCCCTCTAAACTCTTACTTTTGGAAAGCTCACCCTTGAAAACTAGACAGGATGCTGTGAGAATGCCAGGTTGCATCGGGAGACCACATATAGGTAGTTGTTCTAGGTAACAGCTCCTGCTGAGGTCCCAGTTACCAGAAAGAATCATAAAAGAAGAAGCCTTTGAGATAACTCCAATTAACATCTAACAGCAATCATATGAGAAATCCTGAGAGGAAACCAACTAGGTAAGCCCAGTCAATTCCAAGAACAGTGAGAAATAATAAGAGATTGCTGTTGTTTTATACCCCAAAGTTTGATATGGTTTGTAATGAAACAAAAGCTACCTGAATAGTTGTTGATTTAACTGGTAATTAAATAGCTATTTTAAAAAGATAAATAATTACTAGAATTTACTGAATGCTTACTGTGTGCTGGAAACTATTTAAATGCTTTATAAATATATAAAAACTAATTTAATTCTTACAATGATCCAACAGAGAGAGTTGCTTTTATTACCTAGTTTTACAGATAAGGAAACACAGGTACAGAGGAAACAATTAACTTGTCCAAAGTTACACAGCCAGGATTTGTAGAGCCAGGAATTGAACTTAGTCTGGCTCCAAAGTTCACACGTTTTACCTATAACATGATATGTTTTCCAATGACACAGAGAAGATGAAATAGAAATTTTGTTTCACACATAGAGGAACAAGGTCACAGAAGCACTAGTCAACAGTAAAAGATAGAAAAGCTTTATTCTACAACTATTTAAATGGCGTATAATCTTACGTTATTCTCATGTTGTACCAAAATATTTTTTGAGGCACAGAAAGACTATGAGAATAAAGGAAAAAGTTTTCTTTATTATTAAGGCCTGAAAATCTTAAAAAATTGCAGGAGATTTTGGAGTTCTAGGATAACTTAATATAAAAGAACTCGAACTAGTTTTATTTGCAAAGCCTTAGATAATTTTAATAACACCAGGGTTTTTACAGCCCCAAGAGAGCTGAAGTCTACTCCAGAACAGAGATTTGGAGCAATGTAAGTGTACAAAAGAGAGAAAAAAATTATTCCCTACCAAGTGAACTTTATACTTTGCTCATCAATGGCTGCCCTAGGAGGCCTCCTCTTGACTTGCCTATGAGAACTCTAAGAATCTTGTGACATTTATCTCCTCATCTTGAATTTTGTGTTCCTTAAAAATATCCAGCATCACCACGTCAAATTCTCAAATTATATAGATTCTATATATCAACCAGAGGTAGGGTAAAGGCAAAATACTTTAGGTTAAAAGATACTGTGGATGATTACCTGTTGGTTCTATTTAATAGATAAAGTTCTGCAGGATGACAAAAGGAAGCCTATGAATCTTGTATCAGTATGAGAAAGGGTTATTAGCCAGAGAACCATTGAGCAGAGGGCTCTATCATTTAAGCAGCAAGTCCAAAATATTTTCATTATTTCTACTGAAATATTTCTCATGGCATGGGCAAGATGATAACTGAGCAAAGGAGGACAACATAGTCTTGAAAGAAGGCATCCTTACCATTTGGAAATGGAAGAAAGATACAGGAAATAAATATGAGAAAAAGAAAAGATGTCTTTGGTATTAGGTGCTGGTCTGGTACTATTAGCTGGTCACTGGTGTTGCTAGGAGTTTACCTGGCAGTCATGGCTAGGTCTTGGTGTTCTATGAACACAAATAATTTTACAGAAAATCAACATCAGAACAGGCCAATCTGTGGTCGTGATGGATCAGTATTAAAAAAAAACAAAAACAAAAACAAAAACAAAAAAACAACCTCTATACATATCTGAATATGAACATTGTGCAGTCCACAAAATAACCCAACATTCCTCCATCCTGGCTCATATGAGTAACTGCTACTACATGAATTGCAGTTTTAGCCTCACTCTGGTATTCCCTCCTTCTAGATAAGATCTATTAAAACACCAAATCATGAAATTATCCATACTTCCTGATTGCATTTGATTCAAAGCAAAATTAGCTTCTTTAAACTCTCCCCCAAATCACCTACCATAGGACCAAATTCTACAATAAGCACTCTCTAGCAAACTGTTACTTACTGAGGTGCTACTCAGGACCCCATGGTGTGCACTCTCTAGTTCTCAGAGCAATAAACCCTACTTGATCAACTACATGTGTGTCCTTAGTGATCTTTAGTAGAAGGCATGGGCAAATATAAGCAAGTAAGAAAGAACCTAAGTGATCAAAATTATAGTAAGCCTAAGGTAGATAAAAGAGAATAATTATAACTATTTTGCCAAATAAAAAGTTTACTGAATGGATGACTGAAATAATACACAATATACAGAATCTTTACAAAAATATTTTAAGTGCTGCTTAAGGATAAAACTGTTTACTTTAACTGCAAAATAGCAAGGAGTTCATTGTGGGATTAACTCATGAGAAACTTGAATATATTGTACAAGGGGACAAAGCAAATGATCACTTTGGCATAAAAGCTGTCAGACTGACTCTTTAGTAATATGAAGACAAATAGATATTCTGAGTATAAACCCTTTCTCAATATACTCATTCGAAAATCATATTTTTTCTTAAATGAAGACATCAAGTTTGTGAATTTTGATACTGCAGGCGTCCATCTAAATACTTCTTCTTGGCTATCCATTATCATTGATAATATCTATATTTTGAATGTATAGTTTGCTTCCAAAACACCTACTATACGTAGAATGCACACTTGGTACTAAGTCCATAATACTCTACCACTGAGAGGAAAACCTGAGCTCTATTACTTGTTATAATACTTGAACTATTTCTGTATATATGTGAGCTGTCATATATTACTGGAGGTTAAAAACAAACATCCAGCTTAAGATACTATTTTCATTCTAAGCATTGTTCAAAACAGTTTAAATCAATTTAACCTTCCTAACAATCCTATGAAGCAAGTACTACTATATCCCCCATTCTATGGGTAAGAAAACTGAGGCAAAGAATGGTTAAGTAACTTCTTTAAGGTCACGTAATATATAAGCAGCCAAGCTGGAATTTGAACTCAGGAATGGTATTCCAGAGATGAATGTCATAATCCAGTTCAATACAAAATCAGAAAAAGCAGAGGAACCAATTGACACATAATTATTTTTTTAGCTGTTTACAACTATATCTTGGCTTTTATGAACATATCATTTGACCTCAATAGACTTAGACATATTTAATGATAAAATGGGGTAGGTATATTTTATTATGTATATGGTTTCTTTCAGAGCTCATGATGCAGATTTTACTATGGTTAAAAGAATGCATGTCTAAATGAGAGACTTTTGACTGCTGCAGTTGGTAAATCTGTTAGAGTTGGTAAGTCTCAACAATTTCAGGGCACTCAGATTCATATTTGAATACAAAGCAGCAGGGCACGAAACATTTTATATTTTATATTTACTTTAAAACAGTTTATTTTAGAATGCTCTTACCTATGACAAATACATTTCCTCTGAGAAATGTTTGTTTTTACTTTATGGCAAGACTTTTACAAATATTTATGTTAACGTGTCCTGAAATAGCATTTCCAAAATTTTATGAGCCATTACATTTATTGCAAAAAAAGGATCCTAATAAAACCTTCCTTTCGAGTCTACTCAAATTCAGTTTTAAAATCAATAATGACAAACACATTTTTCATATCTTCTTATTTATGCACATTATCTCATCGCCGATACTAAAAATACTCTAATTTTGTCTTTTTTTGGTCTAATTTTTTTCTCAGGAATTATGGATTTTAGGACTTTTAGAAAATTCAAAGTTATTTCAATTGTATTAATCTAAAGTATAATACTGTAAAAATGCATAAATTGAAATTTCTGTACAACATAGCGGTAGACATTTTTATGTATGTCAGAGAAAATGAACACCATAAAACTGGGGCAAAATGTTATATTTTAAAATTTAATGGTCAAGCAAGATAATATTCTGAAAGAGTAACAGTAAATTTTATCACAATCTGTAATGGTCCTTTATTTCAATTTATTTTTAAGTCATTTTTCAGATAGAATTGACCTTAAATCACAGAAAATGAAACTTGAAATACATGTCTCCATAGAGAAATTCATTTGAGATACTTCAAAAAGGAAGAACTTTCAAACAAAACTCACTTTTGTTTTATCAGAATCTGATAAATCATTGGTGAGAAGAAGATGAATTTTCATATAAAGAGTAGAAAGAAATTGACATCATTTTTCTAATAGTCAACAATTTGGCATATATCATGTAAAAGTAATGTTGTTTTTTCAGAGTTTTTTATAAAGTTGTTTCTAAAACACACACATACACAAATTATAGCAATTTTATGCTGTGCATTTGCAGACACATAAAAAATTGATTTTCCCAAAGGAGGCTCTTTTTTTATTAAATATTATGCCTAAGTAAGTTCAGTTAATCGTTTTGGTGTAAAACGAGTTGCTGTGGAGCTGTTTTTCCTGAAGGTGTTAACAATTCTCTGGTTTTGGATTATAGAACAAACAGCTGAAAGCAATCAAAAATCATTTCAATGCCATAAGAAATTTTTTCATAATATAAAATCCTTTTGCCTAGATACCATTGGTTTTTAATAAGGCTAAAGTATTTGTTTAAATGACAGAACATGGTGTCATTGGGTCTATTGCCCTACACTACAAACGCCAACAAGTTAGAGGGTCTCAGCAGCTTACTGCACTAGTGTTTCTAAGGAGCAGTGAGTGGGAAGGGGTAGTCTTAAGCAAATTTATCTTGAATGCAAAGAATTTAAATATATGTTAATGATAAAGGTACTTATTTCTCATTGGTCCCTTTTTGAACATTAGGTTTTGCAACAATTATAACATATAGCAATGCTGCTGCATTGTTTTATGTTTACCTAAGAGGTTGAGACTTCAAAACCTTTTCAATTATATGTAGCTTTTAAAAGGTTCTTAGTCATTTTAATTATAGTAATGAAGATCATAAATTGCTAAAGAAGGCACTCTTAGAGGACTCGAGATTGAAGACAAACTGTATTTTCATTCTAACAGTTATTCTAACACCTTGAATAAGAAAATTCTTACTGACCATTTTCTCCTTTTAAGAGTGATGCCAGATTAATTGGAACCTAGTCTTCCTTCATTGGTTTACATTAACTGTTCAATTATTTGTGGCTACAAGTGGGATATCTGAGCAACAAAAAAAATTTCTGGAAGTCAAACAAACAACCTGTGATTTCTGTATTTCTGTATAAAGTAGAACTTAGTTAAAATAATGCTAGGACAAAGCTCCAGAATGCAGAGGGGGACCGGCAAAAATTAAGTGGGTCACTTAGTAGGTTCGTGAGTCTATTCTGTCAAACATCTGAAATATTTGACAGGATAAGACTTAACAGACTTACTAAGGACAATCTTTTTGAATTCTTAAGCAGCTTTTGCAAATCAAAAAATATCACACATTGTCATTTTTTAGAAATATTTAGGCAAACCTGTTATTTCCTTTAAAGACATTGTATTTTTATTATTTTGAGATTTTAAAGAATTGAAATCATATGTAATTAAATCTATCATTTTTCCATCTTGATTTCATCTACTTATTTTAAGTTAAAAAAAGTGATCATTTAAAGATATAAAAATATTTAATGATTTTTCAAATATTTCTTCTGTTAGATAGTTTTAAATTTTGTCTGCTAGGAGTCTCAAAATGAAATTTCTTGCCCACATTATGCAACTTCATAGTCCAGAAAGACTATAAATTTATATTTTGAGTTTCATCTCACTTTGGTGGCTATTCAAACATATATTTTCATATTTCTATTTTATGTATTCCCTATAAGCCACTTCAAATCTTTTGTCAAAAAAGCAGTTTCTGAGTTATTTTTTCCCTCTTTTAGATTAAATTTTACATTGTTTTTATAGGAATCAATAGAGAAAAAAAATGATCTAAATGATCATAGTTAATATACAATATTACATTAGTTTTAGGTATACAACATAGTGATTAGACATTTATATAACTTATGAAGTAACCACCCTAATAAGTTTAGCACGCATCTGACACCATACACAGCTACTACAGTACTATTAACTATATTCCCTATGCTGTACTTCATATCCTTATGACTGCTTTTATCACTGGCAATTTGCACATCTTAATCCCTTTATTTTTTACCGTCCTCCAACTTTCCTCCCATCTGGCAACCATCAAAATGTTCTCTGAATCTATGAGTTTGTGTCTGTTCTGTTAGTTCGTTTATTTTGTTTTTTAGATTCCACATATGACTGTTTGGCTAGATTTCAGGCGATTCTTAATGATGGTTATTCTGTAATTTAGTTGTAATTTTGATGTGGTCCTGGGAGGAGACCAGCACAGCATTTACTTTTTCCATCATCTTGATCTTAAATCCAGAAACTTCCTTCTTAGTCATAGGAAGTATATGATTTGAAGATATCTTGTGGGTTTGTAAAGTAGATCTACCATGTCCCTTTCACCTTTAAGACTTAAACTTTAAAATATCTGATATATTACTAGTAAAGCTGGATGGAATATGTGGCTAAGAACTGAAACCAAACAGAATTCCCTAAGAGTTCCAGCTGAAGCCTTACAGTCAGTCGCCAGAGGATTCTGGCCTTCTTCTCAATGCACCAAATGCAAAGAGCCTTCGGGAGAGGAGGCAGATGGAAGAGGACTGGTGAAAGTTTGGCAGGCCTGAAAGGTCCTGAATAGTGCTCTATCCCAGAGATCCCACAGGAACAAGAGACAAACCAGGGCAAGAGTGAGAGATGGAAAGGAAAAGTGAGAGGAAAAGAACCAAGAAAAGGCAGTGCAACTCAGGCTCAAACTCTATTTTTCAAATGCCATTAGTCAGGTCAGTCCTACTTCTAAGGAAAGCAACAATTAGAATTAAAGAGAAACAGACTGATCCCTTTTGGGAAGTAAGGTGGGGGTCCTTCCCCTTTAGAGGGGGTTAATAAGCACTAATACAAATAATAATATATAGCCTCATGTAATAAAATACAGAGCCACTATAAATAATATGACCCTTTTAACTCTTTCAAAAACATTTACATTGTTAATTCACTAATTTACTAAAGAAGTTAGAGCAACCACTTGATAAATGTAGAAGAGTGAAAGTATTTAATCCCTAAAATCTGAAATACTTTATTCTCATTACTTGCTCTGATTCTCTGTTAGACAGTTAAGCAAATGTTAAAAGCTCTGTGAACTTCGCCTTTTAAACAATGTGAAAAATAAAGATAGTAATGCCTTCCTTTCAAGAGATAAACATATGAACAAGAAGATAGCATTTCACATAAAGGACTCATTACTGAATACTTTGCAAAATTCAAACCCAACCTACTTCAACTAACTTAACAAAAGATGATACTGAATGTATCAATAGCATTAACACACTTTACAATCTATCTGGCTTATCTAGTTCTGAAAATTAAAATTCCTAAGTTTGTTGGTTCTTTTTTGAGGGGGTGGTTATTTGTAGTATGTGAAATTAAAACATAAAGAAAGAGTTCATTAAAATTCTTAAATTATCTTACTTTAAATTTGTGTAATTTATATTTTTAATGCCACTGAGTTACATAAATCTATATACACATAAATCATAACCACCCAATCAAGATAACTCTTAAAAGTAAAATTTAGGAATGAGTGGATTTTTTTTTTTCTAGCCAAAGCTGAGTAACAAGAATAAACTCTCTCACTTAAAACTAGGGGGAAAAAAAGGTGGGACAGGGAATGTGAAACAATAGTTCTCAAGATATTATATGTCAGGAAACTAAAAACAATAATTCTTAAAAATATTTGCATAACATGGTGAGGAAAAGGGAAACCAGTCAGAGTTTGGCAGTCTCCTTGAGTTGGGCAGATAGATTTGGAAGTCCGAAAAGGCCACAGTAGCTACATAGAGAACTTCAGACATGTATGGAGGTCCCCCCTAGTGACTTCACCTGCTAATATGTGTAAGGAAATTACCTAGAGCCAGGAAAAACCAGAAGGAATAATTTCCAGAGGTCTGAAAATAGTTTCTGTTTCTACCAGCTGAATGGAAAACCTCAGAATTCAAGTTACATTAAGCAGATTTCTCAGAAAAGTTGTCTTACTTGTGTAGCGTATTAGCCCTAGAGTAATGCTACACATCCCACCTAACTAAGCTCCAAAGCAAGACTCAACAGGAATCAAATTATAGCCGAGTAAATTAACTATATCCCAGAACAAAGCTCAAGAGTAGTTTCAGAATACAAAAACATCCAGCACTTAATAATGTAAAATATACTTTCATTGAGTTTTCCTAAAGGAGCTTGACCAGTAGATTCTCATGGTTAATATCAGAGAAAAATGTCTGTGTTCCTATCAGGAAGAAAGAAAAGGAATTATTTTGTAATACTAAAATCAGACAAATACATTGAAGGGGGGTGGGAACTATAGTCCAATAACTCATAAAAATTGATACCAAAATTCTTACCAAATTTTATCAAATTAAATCCAAAAAATACATAAAAAGTATAATATATCATGACCAAATAGGGTTTATTCTAAGACTGTAAGGCTGGCTTAATATTTTAAAATCAACCAGTGTAATTTACCATACTAATAGAATATAAAAGAAAAACCATATGATCATCTCGATAAATGTGAAAAAAAAACATCTGATAAAATGCAACATCTATTTCTTCTTTAAAAAATAAGCAAAAACCAAACAAACAACTCTTAGTAAACTATGAATAAAAAGAATGATTCTCACCTTGATAAAAAGCATCTATAAAAAACCTGAGTATAAATTTGGGGAACTAACACCACTACCTGACATTAAACTTGCTATAATGCTACAATAATCAAGACAGTGTAGTATTGATTAAAAAAGAGACAAATAAATCAATAAAACAGAATAAAGAGCTCAGAAATAAACCACAATAAATATAATCACCTGATCTTTGGCAAAGGAGCAAAGGAATATAATGGAGCAAAAACAGTTTTTTCAGCAAATGTTTCTGGAACAAGACATTAACATGCAAAAAAAAAAAAAAAAGATCTAGATATAGACCAGATTGTAGGCTTAACTGTAAAACGCAAAACTATAAAACTCCTAGAAGATTACATAAGAGAAAATCTTAGATGATTTTGAGTATGGTGATAATTTTTTATATACAATACCAGAGGCATAACTTATGAAAAAAATAATTGATAAGCTGGACTTCAATAAATTAAAAACTCCTGCTCTGCTGGAAACAACACGAATGTCCATCCTCAGATGAATGGATGAACAAATTGTAGTATATTCATGTACTAGAATACTACAGAGCAATAAACCAAAATGAATTATTGATGCATACAACAAAATGGACTCTTAAAATAATTACATTGAATAAAAGAACCTGTACAAAAAGAATGGACACTAAATTTGTATAAGATTCTAGGAAGTACAAAGTAGAATATAGTGACAAAAATATTAGTAGTTGCCTGGGGATGGGGGTGGGAAAGAATTAGCAAGAAAGAGGAATCACAAAGGGAAAGGAGAGACGTTGGGGAATGGAGGATGTGTTCATTATCCTGATTGCAGTGATAGTTTCACAGTATATGAACATATCAAAACTTATCAAATTTGATACATTATATACAGTTTATGTTTCAATTATACTTAAAGTTGTAAAAAAGTAAGAAATATAGCATACAACAGGATAATTCACTATTACAAGAAACCTGATTTCTAAAATGTGTGATAATTGCTTAGTTAAAACATTAAGCATTTTTATTTTAAATAAGACTAAAATCTCCATGAAGCAAGTGTGACATCATAGTCATCTTATATACTAGTATCAAACAATATGCATGCACACAGTAGTTGCTTAATAGACGTGAACCGACTATGTTCACCATTTCACTTATAGCAGAACACTGGAATTAAATATACTTAAAACTGACTAGCCAGTGATTGTTTAAACACAGAGTCTTCAAGCTGTCGCATTTCTGAGTCTTAGAAGAAATAAACAACATCTATCCCTCTGTGCATTATTGGTTTAAAGAATATTGTGTTTAAGGAATTTGTTGCAAATTATTTTTCCACCTTGCAGGAAAGAGAGTGATTAAAAATTAATAATTAACTTACTGGAGTTAAGCTCTTTAAATATTTTAAATTAAATGGCATTTATTCCTTTATTTTCATTTATTTATTTTTGTTCATTGAGGAGATAAAAATTTCAAAACTTTTCCTTTCCCCTACAAATAAAGTAACTGTATGCCGGAGACTTAAGGAACAGGTAGGTCTTCAAGCACTACTTTAACCCGTCCTACTGAAAACATCAATCTGTTCTGATTAAATCTCAAATTATACCAATTCAATTATTTTTCAAATTCCCCACAAACTTCCCATACTCTAATTTACCTTAAGGTTGCCTTAAGATGTAATTCTTCATAGAATGTTTTCATTACAGAAGTCATACATATCTATCATGCTTATTGGTCCAAAACATGCCTTTATTAAACTTGCAGAAAAATTATATTGTGTGCAAACAGAATACTGCATTTGAAAGTCATATCTTCTCTTCAGATATAATGGCTATTTAAATTTTCAGAAGAAAGTTCCCTCCTCGATTAGGCAAATATAGTTAATGAAGGAGATAGAAAAATATGATAACATTTTTGCAAATATATTTTCATTCTGAGATAAAATTTCTTTTCTGCCAGAATTAACTTTATTGAGCTGTTTCCCTGTCTTAACTTTAAACAGAAACTGTATGTCTTCAAGGAATATATTGGTCATGGATTGAAAAAGAACTGTCAACTTGGCTTTTTATGCATGATGAAATATAATATTTCAAATTTCTTAGAACACCTCCAAACGCCTCATAGCAAAGCCCCAGCCTGCCGTTTGCCTGAGATTTAAACCAGTGCTTACCTATGTGGGAAAACAAGCAAGCACTTACTTCTGCCTTCCTCCTGCTGGGCTAGTGTAGCTGGGTAGGGATTAGAGAAAACAACACCGACAGTGTCTACAACAGAGAGAGCAGGAAAGTGTGCCCAGAAGGTCAACGATTTTAGGGGCCCAGTTTTCAGCAGAGTTTTTTGTTTGTTTTCACTCTTGACTCTGAAGAGAACAATGTAGTAAGAAGGAAAACAGATTAAAAATTAGAGACTTAAGGTCCATAGAGGGTTAATCATTTGGCTTCTTACCAAAAAATTGTTCCAAACATTATTTGGCTATCATTAAAATCTTTTCCATATTTGTCAAATAAAACAAGAAAAAGTCTATTTTTAAATAAAACAAGAGATAAATTAGCAAACTGTATTTCTTTTTTCCTTGGCCAAATTTTAGTTCTGTTTATTCTTTAAATTTTTTAGTGTTTATCAAAGCAAGCGGAGTGAAGTTTGATATCAAAATTAATTGCATCTATTTGCATTTGGCATGGTCCAAGAGATTCTACACAATCTAGGCTCTGGCTCCAGCTTCTTTCATGCCTCCCTCTCTGTGCCCTAGACAGAAAATTTATTTTCGTTCCCTAAACACACCACCATCTCTCCCTCCTAAGGGCCTCAGCTAGTCAAGTACCCTCTGTCTGTACAGCTCTGCCCAGATACCTCTGCAAGGCTGGCTCTTCAGGACCCATTAGATTTCAAGAATATCCTTAGGGTGGACTTCCCTGAAAATTGTACCTAAAGTTGATCCACCTTATCCTTCTCCCTTATGGACTTTATTTTTCTACTTTATAACATTGGTCACAAAAAATTTTTATTTATTCTTTTCCCACTAGACTGTAAGCTCCATCAAGGAAGAAAACATTGATATGTGTTATGGACCAAATGTTTATGTCTCCCCCAAAATTGATATGTTTTAGCCTTAATCTCAATGTGATGATAATTGGAGGTGGAGCCTATGGAAGGTAATTAGGTTTAGATGAGGTCATGAGGCTGGGCCCCATCATGAGATTAGTCTCTTATGAAAAGAGGAAGAGAGACCAGACTCTATCTCACTCCCAGTCATGTGTAGACACAGTAAGAAGGTGGCTGTCTGCAAGAGAAAAAGTGAGCTTTCTTCATGAATCAAGTAAGCCAGCATCTTGGTTTTGGACTTCTTAGCCTCCAGAAATGAAAAATGATAAAAAAAAAAAAAGTCTGTTGTTTAAAACACTCAGTCTATAGTATTTTGTTATAGCAGCCCGAGCTGAGACAACTAGATTTTGTCCTGAATAGTCAGTTTATATGCCAGTGATGAGCTCAGAGCAAACAATAAATATGTGCTGAATGTCAATTAACTGGGTAATTTTTTAATTAAAAACAGACATAATACTTTCTTTTAACTCATCACAATTTATTTATAATAGGGAAATTTCATTATAACAATGTTTAGGTTATCTTTCTAGAAACTTACCAATCATTTAGCATACTTTGGTATTTGATGTGAAAGTAAAAATTAACTTTAAAACAATGTCTAATTCAGAAATTTATTTAAAAATTCTCTTGGACCAGCATTTCAACAAATTTAGAATTGTGAGTGTTCAATAATAATAATATATGAAAATGACTGCCAAACAATAGATACTCAAGGAATGCTATTTCCTCCACATTTTCTCTGCCCATCTGCAGTTTGAGAATATCCAATGGATATTTTACAAGATCCTTTGTATTCCCTAATTACAAAGGTGATTATTTTCAGTGAGAAAACCTCTGTTATTAGCTCATAATTTATTGCAATTCACCTGTCTTAACACTGTGTATTTACTGTGACATATGGTTTCTGAGTTTGCTGATTTTAGAGTAATGGAATATCTTATAACTCTGACTCTTTTCTGGATCCTTTGAAGTTATGATGCTGACCTTGTTTGTTTTTTCCCAATTGTATTTTTTTTTTTTTAAATATCTACAGCATTAGGGGAAAAAATGGCATAGATGATAGAGGTTCTACTCATCCCTCTGGTGACCAAATAAAAGTTGTGACAGAAATGAGGAGCAAACGGCACAGAAAAATCGCCTAAGATCTAGATGAACAAGACATACAGCTAGGGAGAAATCTAAGAAATCACCCTGCAACGGCAGAAGTTAGGATGGGCCAGGATGCGATGCTGCCCAGTCCCAAGCGGCTGAGTGGGGCAGAGGCTATAGCAGTTGCAGCTGGAAGCTGCAGACACCTCTCGAAGGGGCTGTGTCTGTCAGTGGACTTTCGCAGTGACAGACCTGCTCGCTCTGAGCACCAGTGCTGGTTCAGCTGCGCAGGAGGCACCAGAGACTTTCAGGGAGACACTGAGTTGTTGGAGTGAGGGCCAGAGACTAGGCTCTTTCCCAACAGAAGTGCCAGCAGTTTCCATTGTTCCTCTACTGAGCCCTCCTCCTCTTCCAGGGTGCAGATGTAGTGCCACAGCCATAGCTGAGACATCATCAAACTGGATAACAGAGGTTGCTTCGCCCAGAGGATTCCCTAAAACTCCACCTCCTCCAATTCACGGCCCCACCCAAGCCACATCCAGGTGT
>NW_011888860.1:4702940-4704706 GCF_000151845.1 Pteropus vampyrus | reverse complement strand
CAGAAGTGCCAGCAGTTTCCATTGTTCCTCTACTGAGCCCTCCTCCTCTTCCAGGGTGCAGATGTAGTGCCACAGCCATAGCTGAGACATCATCAAACTGGATAACAGAGGTTGCTTCGCCCAGAGGATTCCCTAAAACTCCACCTCCTCCAATTCACGGCCCCACCCAAGCCACATCCAGGTGTGTATCCTCAGTGGGTCAGGTGCTCCTTGCTGAGCAGTGCCTAGACTCACACTGGTGGCATTGATTTCTGGTGTGGCCTTTTGAGGCAACTATAAGCACCTGTGGATTGCTTGCTGAATCTTAACAGGTGGCCCTGGAGAAGCACAGGCTTGGGCTAAGTTTCACCAGCAGCTGAAGCCCCCTCAGGACTAAGCCACTGGACACCTACCATACAAAGATTCACTAATAAGACTGGAAGACTTAGGAGCTTTGCTTAGTACATAGAAAGATACAGAAAGGCAGCCAAAATGAGAAGACAAAGAAGCAAAAACCATATGATAGAATAGAACAGAGATACAGAAACAACGGAGTCAAGCAATCTAACAGATGCAGAGTTCAAAACACTGGTTATAAAGATGCTCAATGAACTTATGGAAAATGTAAATAAATTCAGTGAGAGCTTCAACAAAGAGATAAAAAAACATAAAAATGAAAATGGAAATTATAAAAGGGAACCAGTCAGAAATGAAGAACTCATTATCTGAGATGAGAACAATATTAAATGGAAAAAACAAAGTGAATAAAGAAGAGGATCAAATTACCTATATAGAGGATGGGAATGCCAAGGACACTCAATCAGAATGGCAAGCAAAAAGAAGCCAAGACTATAATAATAATTTAAGGAGCCTATGGGACACTATTAAAGGTAAAAATATTCATGTCTAGGGGTACCTGAAAAGGGAGAACAAGAAGTTGAATATATATTTGAGGAAATAATGATGGAAAACTTTCCTAACCTAGTGAAGGAAATAGACATACAACCACAGGAAACTTAGAGAATCCCCCAAACCAGGAACCCAAAGAGGCCCACACCAAGACACATAATTAAAATGTCAAAGGTTAAATACAAAGAGAGAATCTTAAAAGCAGCAAGAGAAAAATAGTTACCTACAAGGAGCACCCATGAGACTAGCAGCTGATTTCTCAAAAGAAACTATGCAGAACAGAAGGACTCAGCACAAAATATTTAATGTGATAAAGACCCAGGATCTACAACCAAGAATACTTTATCCAGCGAAGGTATCATGTAGAGTTGAAGGACAAATAAAGAGCTTCCCAGACAAAAATAAGCTAAAGAAACTTATCATCACCAAGCCAGTATTATAGGAAATGTTGTAGGGATTTCTTTAAGAAGAAAAAATATGTATCAAAAACAGGAATAAAGAATGGAAATAACTACATTCCTATCAACAAATACATCAAATGGAAAAGAATTAAATGCTCCAACCAAGAGAGAGTGGCTGAATGGATAAGAAAACAAGACCCCAATATATGCTGCCTACAAGAGACTCACTTCAGATTAAAAGACACACACAGACTAAAAGGAAGGGGATAGGAAAAGATATCGCATTGATGGACCTAGAAGATATTACACTGAATGAAATAGGTCAGATAGAGAAAGACAAATATTGCATGATTTCACGTGCATGTGGAATCTAAGGAACAAAATCAACAACAACAACAAAAGTGGAAATAAACTCATAGATACAGAGAATATTTAGAGGGATACTAGATGGGAGGGAGATTGGGAGACAAAAAAAAA
>NW_011888860.1:4697872-4702471 GCF_000151845.1 Pteropus vampyrus | reverse complement strand
TATAGAGATACAGATATAGATGATATAAATATGGATAGATCTAGATAGATCTAGATCTAGATATAGATCTAGATATGGATATTTCTCTAATTACCACACCAGGGTACCCTAAGGATAACCACATTCAAAAAATAGATTAGGGAAAAGAAGTTAGTCTTCTACAGAGAGAAAGGAGACATGAAAATAATGAAAAATAATATAACAGATATATTTATAACTATAGATATAAATAACTATTACATTATTTATAGATATTATCAGATTTTGTTTCCTTCAATGAAAAATAATCTTTAGGATATAACCACTTTTGCTAATGATGTTATTATTGCTTAAAAGCTTTTTTTGAAAATTCTTCCTTGAAATTGCTTTCAGTATGAGGTTAAGAACAATGCAAAGAAACCAGAGTCATTAATTATATTTTTGGCTGCAAATATTATTGCTTAAAGTGGTCATCTAACTTATTTACCCTATGACAGAGAAAGGAGAGAGAGAGAGAGGGAGAGAGAGAGAGACAGAGAGAGAGAGAGAGAGAGAGCGAGCGCGCGCGAGAGGGAGCAGTGAAATATTACCATTTGGGAAATCTAAGTTAAGGTATATTATACATAAAGAATACTACGTATAATTTTTACAACTTTTCTTTACTTCTGAAATTATTTCAAAATATAAGTTCTAAAAAATATAATTCCAAAAGTCTCTCAAGCTAGAATAAACCTGCTTGATTTTTCACAGCAGGAGTATTAAGTTGCTACAGATAAACAAGGCATTTGCTATTGTGTAGATGAAATCAGAAAATTAGTTCTGCTTGGTCTGTAGAGCTTTCACTTTCAGAACATACTTTGTATGGAACATACATATATTTTTTAAAACTTTTCAAATGTTTATGTTCAGTAGTGGTAGATCATTGGTGTTATAAGTATAAAAAAAAAAGTGCAACTTATTTCTCAAGAATGTGGTAAACACTAAAAACAGATTTGAAATAAAGGAATAACTATATATTTTATTCTAGGGGTTCTCAACTAGGGGTGATTTTGCCCCCTCAAAGAACAGTCAACAATGCCTAGAAATATTTCATTTTTCATAACCCTGGAGTGAGAAGTGACACTGGCTTCTAATAGATAGAGACCAGGGATGCTGCTAAACATCCTAGAATGTACAGGACAGCTTCACACAATAAAAGCTTATCTGATTCAAAATGTCAGTAGTGCCCAAGTTGAAAAACCCTGTTTATCAAGGATCACTGACAGGTTTCTTCCAAATCTGCCTTGTGAATTTATAACAAAATCTCGTTTGTTATTCCTCTATATTTTTATAATCTTTGAATTGCCATAAAATCCACGTTTTTCATTCAATAATGACAAAAATGAATTGTTGTTATTGTTTTTTGTCAATGCTATGCATTTAGTTTAGCTTTTTAATGTAAATTGCATCATTCGATGCATCATTTACACCAGTAATTTGAATTCCACAATTAGTCATGTGTCAAGTTAAGCAAAATTTATCTTTCCCCATGATTCAAAGTCTAAAGAGGAAGTGACCATAATGTTTATTTTACTTTGTATAAAAAAGTGTCACATACAGACAAATGATTTAAAAATTAGTTTTTTAAATGAGTATTTTATTTCCTCACTCTGTCTTCCTTTCTATTATTCTAACCCACTAGAATGTCCTTGTCCATCCATAGATGCTTCTCAAAATTTTGCCCATTATTCAATCCAGTTTTAAATGTCATCTCTTTCAAAGAGCTTCTCATATGATTCTAAGCTTAATATCATCCTTATCAATATACCAAAAGCACAAATATGGAAAGCTCTATGACACAGTGCACAGAATTTGTAATTATTTTGGATGTTTCATTTCTTTACTATTATGTTAAAAAGTAGAGGAAAGAAACCATGTTATTCATTTTTCTATTCTGCCCAGCACTTTGTAAAGTGTCTCTGATATTGGTCATACTTGGTTAATACATCTTTAGTTATTTTGAATAGTTATGACTTTGATGATATTCAAAGCAGCATGTCAGTAAATGATACATATTTTGGAAATCAAAACAAAAAGAGGAACCTAGCAATAAAAGAGGGCAAGGGGCTATAAACAAGAAATTATAGAAGAAATATAAATGGTTAAAAAACAAATATTTTTTTCTTTTTTTCTTTTTATTAAGTGTATGAGAGTGACATTAGTTGGTAACATTACATATTTCAAGTATACGATCATCTGTATATCGCATTGTGTATTCACTGCCCAAAGTCTTGTCTCCCTCTGTTACCAAAAATTTGATCCCCTTTATCTTCTTCATCCTCTCCACTGCTTCTCTGGTAATCACCCTTCTGTTGTGTCCATCTATAAATTTGTTTGTTTTGTTCCTTTGTGTGTTGCTTTCTGTTTTATATCCCACATATAAGTGAAATTACATAGTTCTTGTTCTTTTCCATTTGACTTATTTTGCTTAACATGATATTCTCAGAATCCATCCATGTTGTCTCAAATGGCAGTATTTCATCCTTTCTTATGGCTGAGTAGTATTCCATTGTATATATGTACCACAACTTCTTTATGCAGTGAAGCACACTTAGGTTGTTTCCACAACTTGGCTACTGTGTATAATGCTGCAATGAACATAGGGGTACATATATTCTTTTGAATAAATGTTTTCAAATTTTTCAGAAGAGAGATTGCTGGGTCATATGAAAGTTATATTCTTTTTGAAGAAACTCCATACAGTTTTCTAGAGTAGCTATAACAATTTACATTCCCATCAGCAGTGTATGAGGGTTTCTTTTTCTCCACATTCTCTCCAATAGTTTTTATTTCTTGTCTTATTGATAATTGCCATTCTATGAGATGTGAGGTGGTATCTCATTGTGGTTTTAATTTGCATTTCTCCAATAGCTGGTGAAGTCAAGCATCTTTTCATATATCTGTTGGCCATTTGTATGTCTTCTTGGGAAAAGTGTCTGTTCAGGTCCTCTGTTCATTTTTTAATAGGATTATTGAAACAAAACATTTCAACCTCAATAGTAATAGATGCTAATTAAAATAATAAAACAATAGCAAATCTCCTCTTATTCTGAGCCAGGTACTATACTAAGCACTTAAAACATATGTACTCATATAATTCTCAAAACAACTTTTTGCACTGTACATATATTATCCTCCCTTCTCAGATAAAGGAACTGTGGCAAAAAAAAATGGACAAGTGATTTGCCCAATGTTTGTGGAAAATGACAAAGCCAGCATGAAAACCCAGGTAGTCTTGTTCTAGAGTTCGAATGCTTAACCACCAAGAGCATGCCATTTTCCCCACATATTTATAAATATCTATTCAATTATAATATCAGAAAAAAACTAATGTTTTTATATTAGATACAACTTTTGATGTTAAATGCCAAGGGAAAGAGTCAGATGAAAGAAACATAAAAATCCTCAAAATCCAAACAACTTGGTTTTTATATTTTGTGGTGGAATAGGGATCAATTTTGATTAAATTAATTTAATCTCATCCAGAGTCTCTATCACTTATAGCACCTGTGGCAATCTGATTTAGACTGTGATCATCTACATCTGGTCAGATGTAGACCAGATTATTAAGATGTAGACCAGTATTATTAAGAAAGTAACAGTAAAGAAAAAGATCACTCTCAATCAAAGAATATAGAATATTAAAAAAAAAGAAAAATTTCTGATTTAGTGTAAGCTTGTGTTTATGTGAAAAGTTAAAATAAATCTACTAATACAATTGCTTGGGGACACAGAGAATGTTTGAGTATACACCATACACATAAACCATGACATTCACCATTTCTGGGACAGTTTGGTATTATTAAAAGTTGAATAATAACTTTGGTCTTAGGTATACAGGAATATTCCTCACAAGTCAAAATTCTAAGGTTCTTTTGTTTTGTTTTTAGTTTTAAAGTACATTTGCTATCTTCACTTCAAAACCATAAGGCAAATCACAATTAATAAAATGGATTCTACATTTCTCTCTTACCTTTAGAAAAATATGTCCATCCTGGATATGTTAATTGTTATCTGCTTTGTCTGATACTTTACTTGAGAGTCATTATCTGACATTTAGGTTTCCTACATAATGTCTCAATAAGAGAAAGTCTTAAATAAGAAGGTTCACTTATATAATTTAGATAATTTGAAAGATTAAGTAGAACTTCAGCACTTTCCCAATTCAGAAAAACAACTAATGGAACTATTTTACATTATTTTAACCAAATATAAATTGTGATTGCCAGCACCAAGCTGATCAAGAAGGGAAGGTTTCGGTGGCGAGACGCCCAGTTGAAAGAATGTACGAGAAGCCGACATGAGAAAGAAAAAGCGGCAGGTACCAATTTTATTGCAGGAAGCAGGCACACTTCTGTGCTAGGAGATTGTATGGGTTTTATATATGTCAGAGAATAATACACACGTAATACAATAAACTGAGTCATACTTACGTAATACAATAAACTGAGTCATACTTACATAAGTTAGGCGCAGGCTCCCTACTACATTAATGTAACATTCTACATCCAGAATCCTATCCCTAGCCGCGAGCCTAGATCACAGCCAGACCTGGGACCCACAGTGATTATGTGGGACAAA
>NW_011888860.1:4683737-4696277 GCF_000151845.1 Pteropus vampyrus | reverse complement strand
CTCTAAAGTGCAAGCTATTTTCTCTGAAACCTTAGCCAAGTCATGTAACCTGGCAAAGTGTCTATTTCTTCATATATAAAACAAGATGACTGTTCTCTGTCAAATTTTCAGAAACTCTAATCCAGACGATCAAGTACCTATAGAGAGAGTAGAGAACAGCCTGTACTTCTTTTATCTATTATTAAAAGTATACAAATGTGATCAAAAGCTACTTAACCCCTGTTTTTTAATTTACTTATCTGTAAAATGGAGATGATAATTGTACCTCCACATAAGATCATTATGAGGATTGAATGTGTTAATGAATATAAAACTTTAAAAATAATGCTTCACATATGTTGTCCTCAATTAATGTTAACACTTATTTATATTAATTCCATTCTACAAATAAGAAACATGAGTCTTAGGAAAATTAATTAACATGCCCCAAGGTCATATAGTTTGCAATAGTAGAAGTAAGATATAAATCCAGGTATTTTGACTCCATAGCCCATATCTACACACTGTTCTATACTGCCTCTCTTTGAACACTCTAGACTAGTTAATGATAAAAAATTGTTCCGTTTAGCATATTTAGTAACAGAACACAGAGAAAAGATATATAAGATGCTACAAATTATTCTAATATATAATGTTAAAAAAATAAGAGGCCCCTAAAGTTGTTATATGAAAAAGAGGCTGAGAAATTATTCTTCTACAGTAAATGTTGTAGTTACAAGATTTTCCTTGTTACTAGTAGATATATCCAGAGATGTGAAGAGGGAAGACTGACATAAATCAGCACTGAATTATCAACCCAAACCATGAAAAAATGCCAACAAGACCTAAATGCATTTGTATGCAAAGCTTTATTAATGATGTTTCATAAATACCATGCAATATAAAGTATAAATTATGCTGCTTTCTCTCAAAAATTAGTTTAAATATAAGGTGAAGAAATTTCCTGTGCTTAGGCTGATATAAAATTTAGTAAAGACAGAAACTCTGAAGAAAAAGATAATAATAATAAAGACTTCTAAAGGTTATGTGAATACTCTATCTGTACATAAATGAGAGCATTTTATCTTTCTATGCTTAAACAGAAAAATGAATACCAAAAAAGTGTTTCCAAGAGAAAATTGTTTCAAACCCATTTTGAGAAATGGCAGTATATTTTCCATATATAAATACTGAGGTGCCCAAGTTTAAAATTTGGAATGAAATAACATTGATTTTGATATATATATATATATATATGAAAACTTTCTTTAAAACTTTTAGATTTCATGTATAAAATTAGTAGTATGCAGATTCACAAAGCTGGCTTAAATAGAAGCTCTACTTTAGTCAGTGATAGAAAACAGGATTTATATGGAGACAATTAGAGAATAATGAGTTAAAATGGTACTTGGTGGTTAGAATAAAGGCTGATAGCAGACAGAAGTTAGTCAGACTGGGATATAAATGTCTGCTCTATTTCTCACTAGTTGCTATATGACCTTAGGCAAGATGCTTAGTACTCTTCATAAGAAAAATCAGAATGATAACAAAATCCACCTTGCAGATTTGTGAGAATTAAATACAGTAGTATTTATAAAGTACTTAGAACACCATCTGGCATGTAATTATATATTCAATAAATAGCAGTCAAGATTACTACTCAGTAGTAATATTAATGCCTAAATTAAAACTGCAACATGTATAAATAAGTTAAGAAGATTTCAAGAGCGGGAAAATTATAAAGTTGTTTTTCTGGAACATGGCTTGGATCACCTAGTATTCACATATATGGAAACAGAACAGATAACAGAGCTATCACTGTAATGACAATTACTGAAACTCATTGCACTGCAGATACCCTGGCTCTATCAACACACCTTTGGGCCCATTCTTACTACTGGGCTTCTCTCCCTATAACACCTGCAACTCATTTTTTTTTTTAATATAAAACTACACAATTACCTAGATAACACCAAATATGATATATTATTAAGAAAATTGTGTACAGAACACTTACTAAAATGGTTCTTTCCATAGAAAATAAAATGAATTGTTTGAAGAGATGAATCTATTTGGGAAAATGATTAAAGTCATAAATACCGAAACCCCAGGAGGAATCTGGAATCACAGATACCTCAGTAGGTTGCAGAAAAGCAAATTTGGCTCTATTTTTTTTTTCAAGTAAATATCAAGGGATATTCTGAGAAAAACATGCAACCTGTTAATACAAAAAGATATGTTAATTTTCTCCCCGGTCTTCCTATATTTGAAGATGGCCTACAATCTCTTGTACATAGTAGGCATTCGATAAATGCTTGTTAAATGAGTGATTCTATTAAGGAATCAGTATTAGGTTGCCAAGAATACAGAATAAAAAATAAGAATTTCAGCTGGAAGAAATTTGAAGATTCTTTTAATCAAATTTGCATGCTTAATATATTATATTGTAAAAGGTAGAGACTTATTCATTGTCACTCAGCTAATTAGTTACAGAGCTGCAAACAGAAATCAAACCTTAACTCTCAATTTACCTGGAAGACATATGAGATTAAAATTAAAATCGAAATCATAAAAATACATAGTAACTATAACATATCAATTATTTGTCAGTAGACTCAATCAAATGAAAACTATTAATAATAAAAGTAAACTTTGTGTTTCTATAATGTTTTATGGGAGTGAAAAGAGCTCTGAAGAAAGTGTATGGAAATCTTACTTTAATTCTGATTCTGTTCTGTGGTATAGGCCTACATGAACTCAAAGAGGTAAAATAAAGGACTTATGAATAATTCAATCTAATTTTCCCCCAAAAAATATATTACATACGGTGAGGAGAAAGAACGATGGCTGTAGTCAGGCTCCAAACGCCATTAGCAACTTTCGAGTAGAAGTGACTCAGCACTTCTCCCCCTTATGTAACCATGTGCACGGTACGCATTCATGGGCTTCTGACAGTGTGCCACTACTGTTTAACCTGTGTATATAAAGACTCTGGCGCCCTGCAAGTCTGTCTGTGCCCTTGCTGAAATAAAGAGCTATGTAGCAGTTGCCTATGTTTCCCCTCATTTCCTTCCAACTACCCGAGCCTCCTCGTACTGCCTACCTCAGTTCCTTGAATCTGCAGCAATTCACATACCCACTATATCTCATGCACTGAGTTAACAACTAAGGACACAGAGAAAAATAAAATGCAAGTCCTAATGTAAGAGGTTCATTATAGTAGGGGTAAGGGCATAGACTATTGAGCCAAACTGTGTGTCCTACTCCTGGCTCTGTCATTTACTAACTACATGACTTTGAACACTTGTTTAATCTTTCAGTTTCCTCCACTGTAAAGTAGAATAACGCTAAATAATAATAAATTGATTATATTAAATAATAACAATTAATTAAAATTAAATTAATAATAAAACGTAAGTGGAAATAATAACTTATTTATAGTTATTAAAACTAAGTTATGAATATAGCACTTAGAAAGATACTTGTCACTGGTCTATAAATGTTAGTCATTATTATTTACCACAAAGAATCTATAATCTAACATGGAAAATTTTACATATATATATATATACACACACATACATATTAAGACAACTGTGTGTGTGAGTGTATACAACTATATAACTATATAACTATAATTGCCACAAGCTAACATCATGTTCAGTTACTAAAGTAAAGCATTAAACTCTAACATAAGAGCTTTAGGAATCACTTTATTTCAACAACAAAAAAGGTAGGAATTAATGTAAGTATTATTTTTCTTTGAAGGGCAAGATGATTTCAAAAGAAGGTAAAGAGAAAAGCCATAAAAATTAGTAGAATGAGTTATAAAAAGTGACCATTGGATTTAGAATTTAATGGTCTAAAGATAATTTTTAATTTTTTGAGAAATACATTTCCATGGAAGGGAGATACAAATTATAAAAAGGTTGTAGAGAGAAAGTAGGTGAGAAAATACACACAGGAAATATGGACCACATTTTTAAATGTATTTATTGACTTACTCTCTAGTTAATTCATCAAATATGAGGGCCAGCTACACACAATATCTCCAGCACAGTGGTGTATATCTACTTATGGTGTCTATTCCTCAGATAGACAGCCAAAGGATCACTGTCCTCCTATAACTTAGCGAGTAGAAGAGGGGTCTCGGTAGATGGAATTATAAATGTGAAGGACCTGAGACATCTAGCATTAATGTAAATAAAAAGAAAAGACCAAGCCTTATTGCAGGCTCTATGTGTAAATTATCATAAGAGTAATGGGGCGACAGGGTCAGTTAACTTCAAGAGGTGAAAGAATTATATTAGAAAAAGGAAGAAATTTGGTGATGTTAAATATGAGTTCTCACAAAACACGATAGAAGGAAAGAAAAGGAAAGGGAAGAAGGGACTGATTTTAATTTAACAGGGTGGAGTACGGTCAAAGATAATAAGTGGTAAGAGGAAGGTGTGAGAGCAGGAGTGAAAAAGGGCACACAAACAATCAGGACCTACTGAGTTTACTGTGACAGAACAAGTAGGTGGTTTCTAGTAATAGAATTATTCTCACGAATCCCCGAAATTTGCTTCAGTTCTTTGATTCTGTGATTTCCTCAAAAGAAGAAAAGTAATTGCACATATTAAAATGTACAACATGTATTTCAATGTGTGTAATGAGCAGTACTCTGTCTTTAAGGTATGGCCTTAGTGACCCATTTAGATTTATAAGTTTCTGGTTTCTGTAATTAACACAGCTGCTTAACCTCAATTGTCAAACCTAGAAAGAGCCTCAGGAGACTTCTAATTATCAAAACTGCTGGAAATTGTTGGGAGTTGTGACAAGCATATGCCACTATTTTCCAAGACTGATTTCATCATTTGAGCACCAGCAAGTAAATTTAGTTTTCAAGTAAAGAGACAATCAAAATCTAAAAAATACATTCTGAAAGCACATGCAGACACTGTGATAATAAAGACTCTTGTTTGTAATTGTGATGCTGCATAGCTTACTAGATCCCCATGCTGGAAAAGCTGTTTAATATTTGCCTAACACCCAGTCAGGTTGGTCTCATTATAATTGAATACCATAATTTTACACTTGCTATTATTACAGCTATAATAAGGAGCAGAACACATTAATCTCATGTCACAGGGCCATATGTTCCTTATGATTGTACAAAAGGAACTTCTGCAAAAGCTAAAAAGATCCTTACATGCTGTCAGGCACTAAAGTTATTGATAAGGGCTATAAACAACACCGACAAAGAAATTTGAGACTTAGTTCTCAAAAGTGAGAATGAGTGAACACACACACACACACACACACACACACACACACACACACACACACACTATTGGCACAAATACATATGCATAACAAGCCTGATCATTAGACTATACATACAAGAAAATCAGAGAACACTTTATTGAATTATAAGGAGTACAGCCCCCTATCTTTTTTCTTCTCAGATAATGAAGTATAGAGACTTCTAGCTGCAAGTAGCATGTAACGGTAGTAGGTTCTATAGAAGACTATGCTTCCACTACTATTTATTTATGCCAAAGTATTAGAAAGAGCTGTAGAAAAGGTGAACAATGAACAGAAACATCAGAATATCAGAAAGGGGAGAGCCTCTGTGAGAGAGCAATCTGTTGCTGAATATTTTCTTCTGTAGTAGGGTTGCTAGCAACCCTAGTCTATGGGGACACTTGCCAATTCTGGGTGCTAGCTGAAGATGGCTTGGCCCTCAAAGTGGTGCTCTACTGGGAAAAAAGGAAAGAAAAGCTTTTGGCAGTTGTGCAGTGCTAGTATAATTTGGAAATACCATGAACCCTAAACATGCATTTAGATTTTTTCCATGGTACATTTATTATCTTTCAGGGAAGACATAGTGACTCACCAGGCTTTCAATAAAAAGCCTAGACAGAACACATCAGAGGAAAGAAAATTCAAAGGTAAACAAAGTCTCAATAAACCTGAAATCCAGCCCTGATCAAACCCAGTTCCAAACTAGATTGAAGTTATAAACTCCTCACCCAATCTGCTTAATAAAAGAAAGCCAAGCCTTTCAGGTAACAGATAATGTCATTTGGAGCTTCAACACAATGTCTCTTTGAACACAAACCCCATCATATAACTGAACAGTAATAAGCATGCAAAGAGGTAGAAATGTGATTGATAATAAAGACAAAACAAAACAACAGATACAAACTCAGAAATTGCCAAGATGATCCCCAATGATGCCTGCTTCCTGGTATTCTACCGTTGTGTAGTCCTCTCCCACACAATGTAGGACTGACTTTGAAAGCAATAGAAAATGGCAGAAATAACAAGAATGACTTCCAAGATAAACTAATAGAGGACTTTTAGCTTCATCTTACTGCCTCTTACATCATTCACTCTGGGGGGAAGCCAACTGCCATGTCATGAGAAATCCCAAGCAGCTCTGTGAGAGTCCATGTAAAGCCTCCTACAAGCAGCCAGCAAGAGACTAAAGAGTCCTACTAACTGCTATGTGAGATAATCATCTTGGAAATGGATCCTCCAGTTCCAGTCAAAGCTTTAGATAACTGTAGTCATGACTGATATCTTGACTGCAACCTCACGAAAGTTACCAAGTTAGACCGTTTAGCTAATTAATGCCTGAATTTCTGACCACTACTATTGTGTGAGATTGTAAAGGTTTATTATTGTTTTAAGCAACTAAATAATTTATTATGTAGCAATAGATAACCAAATAGATTTTGATATTTTGAAGTGGAGTTCCTCCATTACAAAAACAAAAATTAAGGGAGTGGCTTTGGAAAGAGGGGAGTACCCAGAAAGTGGGAAGATGCTGGAAAGACTTTGAAGAGAGTATTAGTGATGTTTATAGAATTTTGATGAGATAGTAAAAACCTAATAGGCTTTTCTGAAACTTCTAATAGGGGTCTATATTCTGACTTTCTACAAATGATACTATACACTTCAGAAAACCTGGATGAAGAGCCTTCAGAATGCTATATTGCCATGAAGGATCAACCCTAGCTTCCTGGTACCTTCACGGAAATACCAGTGAACTTAACCATTCTTCTATGCACATAAAACTACGGGTCATCCTTGGGAGAAAATATTTTCAAATCATATATTTGATAAGAAATTAACATCCAAAACATAAAGAACTCATGCAACTTATTCCAAGTATTTCTTACCACAACGAATTCCCTACCAGAACTATGCAGTAGCATTTAAATCATTGCTTTGCCTAAAACAGTTTTTTTCAATGGAGAAGGAGAAGGAGGGGTGATTTTACCCTCAGGACACATTTGATCTTGTCTGAGACATTTTGGGTTATTGCAACTAAAAAGGCAGTGGCATCTAGTGAGCAGAGGGCAGAAATGTTGCTAAACATTCTACAGTACACAAGGCAGCCCCCTACAACAAAGAATTATCTGGCCTGAAATGTCAAGTGTGCCAAAGTTAAAAAAAATTCCAGGCCTAGAAAAATCTATAGTTATCCATTTAGAATTACAGTTTACTCACTAATTTTTTTTCATGTGGTGCCTTTGTAACATTTTACAGATATTTGTCAGCAGAGACCCCATATAAGGACATATAAGAGCAGCTAGAGGTGAATAAAGCCACAGGAGACTAGGAGGCAGATTAGGAATGTGAAACAAAAGAGTTGTGTTATGCAGAAAGATGGGGAGGGGACTCTTCACCGCTAGGTCTTGGCCTTTTAAAGCCTTTGAAGCCTGGAGCAGTGCTGCCTGAGTGATCAGCATATTCCATGTAGAGGAGCCCAAAGATTAAGGCAGAGAGCAGGGCAGAGATTGAATGTGGAGAGGTGACAGTTGTGGTTTAGCAACTGCCATTGCCAAGTGGGAGGCTGAGTAGCAGAGCCTGGCCACACCATCCCCACCAACCCAGAGCATGCCTCCCCGCTATATCCTCTCAGAGCTAACAACATCGAGCCCCAGGGGAATTTGCACAACCAGTACTGAAACGTATACTACAGCCAGTACCAGAAATAGGCACAGTGATAATTGAAGCAAGACAGCTGAAACCTGGGGTATAGCACTAAGGGAAGGGAAACAGTCACCCACCCAGCAGACATCTTCCAATCAGTTCCACCCCAACCCAGTCAGGCTGAATCAGAAGGAAGCAGCAGAACCTTGCATCTGACTGACGGAGCAGTAAAGGGACTTCAAGACCTCTTCAGAGACTCAAACTCCCATTGCCCATTGCACCTTTTCACAAGGGTGGAGCCCTGGGACCAAGGGACCTGACTTCAGAGGAAGCATACAGCCCACTAGAGAGAGAGGGGCATCTTTAGCTTCAAAACAGAGATCCAAGAGGCTTAGACACCATTTACTGGAAATCAAAAGAAAAACCCCTTCTTATCAACTTCCAAAAGAGAGATCATTATATAATAAATTTTCTCTTAAAAAAAAATTGTAAAAATGTTCTCCCATTAATGTCCAGGCAGAGAAACACCATGTACCCAAAACACCTTGAACTACAAAGGTGGCAAGGCAGCTCAGAAAGAAAGTGAAAAATTTCCATAAAATAAGTTCTACGACATAGAAATAAGAGATTTAAATAACAGAAAATTCAGGATTGCACTTCTGGAAAAAACTTAATGAGATGCAAGAAAATTTTGACTGACAATTCCAAGAAATTAGAAACAAAATAAATGAACAAAATGAATACTTTACCAAGGAGATTGAATCCTTGAAAAAGAACAAAATGGAACTTCTGGAAATGAAGAACACATTAAAAGAAATAAAAAATGAAATAGCAAAGTTAGGAAATAGAGGTGACGAGATGGAGGAAAGCATTAGTGGTATCAAAGACAGAAATCTAGAAATGATGCAGGAGGAAGAAGAGAAAGACTTGAGAATGAAAATCAATGAAAGACCTGTACAAGAACTATCTGACCCCATCAGAAAAAGCAACATGAGAATAACCAGAAGGAGAAGAAAAAGAGAGGGAACAGAGAACCTATTTAAACAAATAGTCTATGAGAACTTCCCAAACCTATGGAAAGAACTGGATCTTTGAATCAGAAGCAAACAGAACATCTAATTATCTCAACCCAAAAAGGCCTTCTCCAAGATACATTATATTAAAATTGTCAAAAATTAATGACAGAGAAAGAATTCTCAAGACAGCCAAAGAAAAGAAGGCAATAACTTATAAAGGAAAATCCATTAGACTATCATCAGACTTCTCAGCACAAACCTTATAATCAAGAAAGGAGTAGTCCCAAATTTTCAAACTATTGAAAAAAAGAAATTACTGCCAAGAATAATATATTCAGCAGAGCTCTCCTTTAGATAGGAAGGAGAAATAAAGACCTTTTCAGACATACAAAAGCTGAGAAAATTCTCCACCACAAGACCTGAATTACAGGAAATACTGAAGAGGGTCATTCTACCTGAAACAAAAGGACAAAAAAATATACTATGAATAAGATGACTAACAGGCAGACAGAAGCAGGAAAGTGCAACCCTTATTAAGAACAGGGTATTATAAGCTTAAATATTGTATAATGGTTTAAAGCAAAAAAAGAAAATCTAAAAAGAGAAGACAACTACAGCAACTTCGAAATAAATGTTCAGCATATATAGAGATAATCTGAGACAACAAAAATAGAAAAGGGGAGGAGTAATGATCCAAATCCTCAGAGGGGAATGGAGATAAGGTGCACACAGAGGAAAATGGACTACTGTATACATGCAACTTTTCATTACATAACCACACGCCAAAACTCCAGAACTGAGACACGTAATATAAAACATAAAACATAAGGGAACAGAGGGACCACAAAACATCATCAGATTAAAATAACAGATAGAAACACAAGGACAAAGAAACAATGGAAACTCTGAGCTACCAGTTATATTTCAATAGTCACCCTTAATGTAAATGGACTGAACTCACCAATGAAAAGATACAGAGTAGCAGATTGGATCTAAAAACAAAACTCAAACATATGCTATCTTCAAGAGCCATATCTCAGCTACAAGGACAAATATAGACTCAAAGTAAATGGGTGGAAAATGATACTCCAAGCAAATGGCATCCAGAGAAAACCAGGTATAATATATGTTTATCTGACAAAGAGACTTCAAGATAAAAAAGGAAACAAGAGACAATGATGGACACTTCATAATGATAAAGTGAGCCATACATCAAGAAGACCTAACACTTATTAATATTTATGCTCCCAACCAGAGAGCACCAAAATATATAGAGGAACTACTGATGGACTAAAGGGAGAAGCTGACAAAAACACAATTATAGTAGGAGATCTAAATACCTCACTGTCAACTATAAATAGATCATCTTAACAAAAAAATCAATAAGGAAATATCATCCTTAAATGATACATTAGACTAATTGGACATAATTGACATTTACAGAGCCCTTCAACGTAAAACAGAAGTTTATACATTCTTCTCTAGTACACTTGGAAAGTTCTCAAGGATAGACCATATGTTGGGACACAAAACTAGCCTCAACAAATTTAAGATTAAAATCATACCAAGCATATTCTCTGACTATAATGTTTTGAAACTGGAGATCAACTGCAAAAAGAAAATGGGAAGAACCACAAATATGTGGAGATTAAACAACATGTTACTGGAGAATAACTGTGTCAGAGAAAAAATAAAAGCAGAAACCAAGAGATATATAGAAACAAATGACAATGAAAATATAACATATCAAAACTTTTGGGACACAGTGAAACAGTAATGAGAAAGAAGTTCATATCATTACAGGTCTATCTCAAGAATTAAGAACAAGCCCAAATGAACAGCCTAAAATTACATTTTAAAAAACTAGAGAAAGAGGAACATAAGGCCCAAAGTCAACAGAATGAAGGAAATAATCAAAATTAGAGCAGGATTAAATGAAATTGAGAATAAAAAGATAATAGGAAAAATTAATACAATGAAGAGCTAGTTCTTTCAGAAGATTAATAAAATTGACAAATCTCTGGCTACACTAACTAAAGAAAAAAGAGGACACAAAAATACAATATCAGGAATGAAAGAGAAGTTACAACCAATACCACCAAAATACAAAGTATCATACAAGAATACTATGAAAAATTATACAACACCAACTTTAATAACCTGGAGAAATGGATAATTTCTTAGAAATATGTAATCTTCCTAGACTGAATCGTGAAGAATTGGAAAATCTAAACAGACCAATCGACAGTATGGAAATTAAACAATCATTAAAAACCTCCCCAAAAGTAAAAGTAGAGGACCAGATGGCTTTACCAGTGAATTCTACCAAACATTCAAAGAAGATTTAATGTCTATTCTTCTCAAACTCTTCCAAAAAATTAAACAAAAAGCAATACTTTCTAATTCATTTTATGAGGCCAACATTACCCTTATACCAAAACCTGGTAAAGATAACTCCCAAAAAGAAAACTATAGATTGTTATCTGTCATGAACACAGATGCAAAACTCTTAAATAAAATACTAGCAAATTGAATACAACACATTAAAAAGAGTATAAACTATGATCAAGTGGGTTTCATCCCAGGATGATTTAACATACACAAATTGGTTAACACCACATAAATAAAATAATGAATAAAAATCATAGATCATCTCAATAGATGCAGAAAAAGCATTTGACAAGATACAGCATCCATTCATAATTAATACACTTAATAAAATAAGTATAGAAGGAAAGTACCTCAACATAATAAAGACCATATATGACAAACCTTCAGTTAACATCATACTTAATGATGAAAATCTGAAAACCTTTATCAGAAACAAGACAAGACTGTCCACTGCCACTTCTATTGCTCAATGTAGTATTGGAAGTCCTAGCTAGAGCAATCAGGCAAAAGAAAGAAATAAAAGGCACCTAAACAAGGAATGAAGAAGTCAAATTGTCACTTTTTGCAGATGACATGATTTTCTATATAGAAAATCCTACAGACTCTACTAAAAAACTATTAGGAATAATATACAAATATAGTAAAGTTTTTGAATACGAAATCAGGTTCAAAAACTCACAGCATTCCTATAATAATGAATTTTCAGAAAAAAAATGAAAAAAACATTCCTTTTGCAATTGCAACAAAAAAAAGAATAAAATACCTAGGAATAAATCTAATGAAACATGTGAAGGACCTATACACTGAAATCTATAAGCCATTATGAAAAGAAATTGAAGAAGACACCAAGAAATGGAAACATTTTCTGTGTCCTTGGATTGGAAGAATCAACATAGTTAAAATGACCTTATTACATATAGCATTATACAGATTTAATGCAATATCCATCAAAATCTCATCTGCATTTTTTAAAGAAATAGAACAAAAAATAATCAGATTTGTGTCAAAGTACAAAAGACCCTGAATAGCCACAGAAATTCTGAGAAAAAAGCAAGGCCAGAGATAACACTCTACCTGACTTCAAATTATACCAGAAAGCAATAGTCAAAATAGCATGATATTGGCAGCAAAACAGACACATGGACCAGTGGAACAGAATTGAGAGTCTGGAAGTAAACCCATATTTATATGGGTAAATAATTTTCAACAAAAAAGCCAAAAACAT
>NW_011888860.1:4679100-4682683 GCF_000151845.1 Pteropus vampyrus | reverse complement strand
AAGTCAGACAGAAAAATTTAAAAACCATATGATTTCACTCACATATGGGATATAAAACTAAAAGCAACAAACAAGCATGACAAATAGACTCATGGACAGGGGACTGTGGATTACCAGTTACCGGAGTGAAGAGGGAAGAGGGAGGTACTTAGGAATAAAAGGGGTCAAATATTAGGTGACGGAAGGAAATCTAACATTGGAAGGTGAATACACAATGCAATATATATACAATATACCATTGAATTATATACTTGAAACTTATTTGATTTTATTAATCAATGTCACCCCAATATTTTCTAAGAAGAAAAGAAAAAAAAAGAAACAAGTCTTCATCCCAAATGAACAACTAGGCAGAAAAATTTTTTTTAAAAAATCCCTACTCTGAGGCCACTAAAGGAGCTGCCAAACACCAGCTACTTCTAAATAGATTTTCACACACAGTTAAATTCAGATTCAGAAATCTCTTTTACATTAATTTACTTTAGCCCTAAATTAACATAATGGCAAAGCCTTTGAAATAAGTACATTAATTCTGAGTACTTGTAGCAGTACATTATGATTAAAAAAAACTTGAGAATTTTATATTGAAATATTATCAGCATTTTTTACTCATTCTGAAAAAACTTGTTTCTATGGTGTAAATTAATTTGTACTTATGACACTCATATTGCCTAGTTTATCTTATGTGTTTATTGATGAATAAGAAATATCTATTACAACACTAAATGATTCACTCAAGCCCAATAAATGTATATAGATATGGTCTTTTACTGTTGTCACCTAAAATTAGTTCATTTTAGCTTTTTATTAGGGACATTTAGAAGTTTATGTTTCTGGGAAAGGCCTGTGTCTGCAGGGAGCAACTGGGAGGAGAGCTGGAGGAGAGCTGGCGCAGGAGCAGAGCCTGAGGGCCCAGTAATCAGTTGGTGTTTCCGAAGCTATTTGGGGCACACGGACCCCCCGCACCCTCCAGGAGGCCATTCAGTAACTGCGGGACACTGAAGAGATGCTAAGTAAGAAGCAAGAATTCCTGGAGAATATTAAGCAGAAGCTGACAGCCGCCAAGAAGCACCACACCCAAAACAAGTGCGGCCCTCCAGGCACTGAAGCTCAAGAAGAGGTATGAAAAGCAGCTGGCACAGATGGATGCCACACTATCGACCAGTAAGTTCCAGCAAGAGGCCCTGGAGAACGCCAACACCAACACCAACGTGCTCAAGAACACTGGCTATGCTGCCAAAACTATGAAAGTTGCCGACGACAACATGGACATTGATAAAGCTGATGAGTTAATGCAGGACATTGCTGACCAGCAAGAACTTGCAGAGATTTCAACAGCTATTTCAAAATCTCTAGGGTCTGCAGAAGACTTTGACGAGGGTAAGTTCATGGCAGAATTAGAAGAATTAGAACAGGAGGGACTAGACAAGAATTTACTGGAAAAGAGTGGACCTGAAACAGGCCCTCTACCAAATGTTCTCTCTATTGCTCTACCATCAAAAGCCACCAAGAAGAAGGAAATCGACATGAAGGATTTGGAGTCCTGGGCTGGAACCATTTAACCAGTCCAGCACACGCTGGGCCCAGACGGACTGCTGGCCTGCACAGTGGTCAGGCATGTGTGTGTGCATGTGAGTGTGCATATGCATGTGCATGTGCAGGGCACGCAGAACGTGGTGCAAGCAGCTTCCACCACTCTGGAATCTCCCTCCAAAGCAATAGGGTGCATCCCTGCTCACTCTGCATAGCATGGTCTGACCCAGAAGGGAAGTGGGGAATGGATTGGGTGGTGCCTGTTCTTTATAATGTTGAATTTCTGTAAAATAAATTGTATTTGCAAATCCAACATTGAGCTTCTGGGCTACATTAACTCCACTGCTCAATGGAAAGGGTTGACTGTTTGCAGTTGAAATGATCTGAAAATGTACTCTCTTCCTTTTAAGTCAGTTGACTAGTAGCATATTTCTTTGCAAGACTTGTATGGTGCTGGCAGAAAAGTCGTTTTTTAAAAGCCATAGGCTTTTCCTTGTCCTTAGCTGTAATAACGCATCTGATTTTGGTTTCCTCGAGGGCTATATTTCTGTCCATCACCTGTGTACTGGCCCCTGTGTTTCCTACTCTAGCCCACTCCTCACTCTCACTCTCCTGGTCTTTTGGAGTTTGTGATACTGATTGGGAATAGTTGGTGTTCTCTTGAGAGCAAGTGAGATTCTTAGGGTCAAATTCCACCTACACATTTTTCTAACATAGCTCTAAGATCCTTGTTGCTGCTTATGATAACTGATAGATAACTTATTGGAAACATGTGCATACAGTTAAATTCTGATGAAATTATGGTTTGTGCTACCAAATAGCTCATTTATTTTCGAAAACAGTTTATGTTTCCTAAGTACAGGCAGAATTACATGATGTGATCATTTTACTAGAGATAGTTATACAAATGATTTTTTATTCGGCCTCTGTATATCTAAAATATTATAAAGTTGTTTTTTTTTTCTAATGGCCAATTTTATATCTATTAAGATAAAAAATGACAAGCAGTGTGGTGAACTTTTAAGATGCAGTTATGGTAAAGACATTTGGATTTAGTGAATTTAAATTACAGCAAGATAAATTTAACACATTATCTTCTAAAGCAATCTCTTACTTTGTGCGCTTACAGTTTCTAAGAAACAAGAATAATAAGGTAAGTAGAAATCTGGAAAAAAGAGGGATATTTTTAATTTAAAAAAAGCTGTAAAGTGATGCTATGTAGATGCATAGAAATTGAGTTATTTCCTTTATAAAATTTATTCAGTGCTTCATATCATCATAAAATCATAGATTTGTAAGGGATCAGAGATCATCTTTCCTTACATCCTTATCTTATTAGTGATGAAATAAATCGGATAGAAATTATTTGACTCAAGTTCTGAAATTCAGGCAGAATCAGAATTATTTAACTTATGTTTCCCAATACTAGGTTCTTTAGTAGCCTCACATTCTAATAAAACTTTTGAGAAACTTAATTTAGATACTAAGTTTACTCAAAATAGTGAGAAATTTGGGGAGGAGACTTTAGATAACTTTCAAGGTAGTATGGAAGACAGTAAAAGAGAAAAAGAGTTGGTTCCCCACATGAACCCAGTAGCAAGTCCTCACGTAGCCTAGGAATCAGCTCTCTGGACTGATAGGTTTTGCACTAGTGGTAAGGCCGTCACGGGAACTCAATGTCCATATGCAAAGAGACCTCAGAGAACAGTAAATTTTCATGCTAGCAAGACTGAAACCAAGGCTATTAAGCTCAGAATGTTTCAATTAGAATAATCCCTACCATTCTTCAAATCTCTCCCAATATGAGAAGCAGTAGGGAAACTTCTAAACAAAACCTACAGCCTACCCCACCCAAGAGAGAAAGGTGCATCACCAGCTCTGCACCTGTAAATTTCTTTGGACCTAAACAAGTGTCATCTGTAGCTTTTGCCCATGACCCCTAATTCAACAGAAAAGCAAAGAAGGTTAAAGTCTAATAATAATATACCACACTATAAGATACAAAGAATAGAATGTACACGTACTTGCCTATGTAGCCACTTCAATATAG
>NW_011888860.1:4672981-4678605 GCF_000151845.1 Pteropus vampyrus | reverse complement strand
CTCTCTCTCTCTCTCTGTCTCTCTGTCTCTCTGTCTCTGTCTCTGTCTCTTTGTCTCTCTCTCTGTCTCTCTCTCCATATATAGATATAGATATAGATAGATATAGATATAGATATAGATATAGATATAGATATAGATATAGATATAGATAGATAGAGATAGATAGATAGATAGATAGATAGATAGATAGATGATAGATAGATATCTATATCATAGATATCTATATCTATCTATCTATCTATATATATATATCCTATTGTTCCCGCCCCCCCGGAGAACTAATACACTCATAAGTGGAGTTTAAAAAATATATATTAGGAATCTGAGATGGGAATGTGGTATGTAAAATAATGTAACAAAAAAGGTAAACATAAACTCTTATGACAAAACTTTTCAGGAAGTAAATACAAGTTGTTATCTTCTTATGCACTATAGTTTAGAGAACAGAATCTATATGATTACAATAGGTAATTTTGACAATGCATGTTGGAGTAGAATAAATGCCCTTACCTCACATGGAACTGGGTATTAGCAAACAGAAAAAAAAATAGCCAAAGTAATAGAAATGCAGGTGAGAAAGCATGTGTATGAGAGAAAAACTAAAACTGCACTGTAATTATTTTGCCAACATTAACACAATAAATCCTCAAGCATGGTTGTCAGAATGGCCCATTGAGCACTTTGAGGCACAGAAAAACATAGATGAATAACAAGTATAGTGAAGCCAGAAGATCACTTAAGACAAATACTAATTATACTGATATATTTATGCTTTAGTTCATTCTAAATTAATACCTTTGGTTGTATTTACAAGTCTAGATGAGTTTAATAGATAAATGTTGTAACCATTTTTCCTCAATAATAGCTTTATTGACTTACAGTTTACATACCATAAAAATCACCTTTAAACTGTACAATTCATTGTTTTTTAGTATATTTACAGAGTTGTGCAAACATCACCATTCTGTAATTTTAGGACATTCTAATCACTAACCAAAATTATGTACCCAAAGGAAAACGCAGGCTTGTTAGCAGTTGCCTCTCATTCCAATCCACCACTACCTCCCTAGCCCTAGACGACCACTAACCTACTTTCTGTCTCTGTGAAATTGCCTATGCTATACATTTTATGTAAATAGAATCATACAATATGCAGTATTTTGTGACCGGTTTCTTTCACTTAGCTTAATGTTTTCAATGTTCATTCGTGTTGTACCATGTATCAATACTCCATTACTATTTTTTGCCTTGGTATACCACATTTGTTTATCCAATCTTCGGTTGATAGACATTTGGATTGCTTCCACATTTTGGTTGATATGAATAATTTTTCTATGAATATACATTCACATACAAGTTTTATATATGCAGGTTTTCAATATGCAAATACACACAAACACACACACACACATGTTTTTGGTGTCATAGCTAAGAGACAATTGCCTAAACAAGATCATGAAAACTTACTCCTATGTTTTCTTCTAAAATTTTTTAGAGTTTTAGCTCTTATATTTAGGTCTATATTTTATTTCAGTTAATATTTATATATGATATGAGGTAGGTGGTCAAATTCATTCTTTTGCATGTGGACATCTGGATATATTTTTGCTATTCTCTCTTCAGATTTGGCCTTTGACAGTTTGACTACAACCCGCTGTGTATCTCTTTAAGTCCATTATTCCACTTAGAATTCATTGAGTTACTTGGATGTATAGACTAATGTTTTTCATCAAGTTTTGGAAGTTTTAGTTGTTTCTTCAAATTTTTTTCTGCCCCCGTTTCTTTTTCTTCTTCTGAGACAACTATAATGTATCTGTTGATGTACCAGATAGCTTGCCAGAGGTCTCCAAAGCTCTGTTCACTTTTATTCTTCTTTTTTTTTATTTTGATTTTTAGCCTAAATAACCTCAATTGACCTATCCTCAAGTTTGATGATTCTTCTACCTGCTCAAACTGATTTTTACTTCCTCTAGAGAAATGTTCACTTCCATTATGTTCACGTCCAGAATTTATATGTGAATCTTTTAAAATTTCTATCCCTCTTTCAGGGAGAAATTCTATTGACTGATTTTTCCCCCTGTTTATTGGCCACATTTTTCTGCTTTGTGTCTTTGTAAATTCTACTGAAAACTGAACATTTTAAGTAATGTAATGTGGCGACCCTGAAAATCGGATTTTTCCTCCTTCCCAGGGTTTGTTATTATTGCTGTTGTTGTTGCTGCTGCTGCTGCTGCTGCTGCTGCTGCTGCTACTAATGTTTCTTATTCTTTAGTGAGAATCCTGAAATAATTCTATAAAGTCTGTATTCTTTGTCATCTGGGGTCACTGAAGTCTCTGCTTGGTTTATTTAATGGTCTGTTAATGACTGACAGGGATTTCTTTAAATGCCTTAAACCAATAAATTTCTCAGCCTTTACCCTAAGGCGTAAATTGTTAGTGTTAGAATACATCTTTAACCTCCTAGTTTTTGACAATTCTATCTTGATTTTTATTTCCTGTTTGCACAGAGTTTTAAAGTGAGCCAGACATGAGAGATTTGGGCCAAATCGGATATTTGTTAGGCAGCTTTGTGTCTGAGAACAACCTACTAGATCACCCAGAAATATGTCAAAGCTTTTTAAAGCTTCCTTTGTATATCTAATTTCTAAAATTTTTCATTTGAGATCTTTGCCAGTCCCTTGTTACATTCAGATAGTATCACAATGCAGGCAATTATAATATTAAATAACGCCACTGATTGGTTTTAACAAACCCTGAAGATATAACTTTTCACAATAAGCGAGTGCTGCCTTAGGTCAAATAAAGGCAAGCCCCGTGAACTGTGTTTTTCCAGGGACCTGCCAAATGAGTTAAATAATGATAAGTCTCTGGGAATGGGACTTTCAGAGAGCTCCAAAACTGTTTGCCTCCTCCAGTGGCTGCTATGCTCCTGGTTTTCACAGTTACTGTGATTATGAGATTCTTTTCAAGGCCTCTGTGGACCTGGGGAGAAGGGAATTGGAATAGAGTAAATTAAAATGCTACAAAGCACACCATTCGTACCAATATTCGGCCATTAAAAAACTAATAATCATGAATGCTTCCTTAGATGGTTACATTTGGCCTTAGGTAAAATTGCACACTTAAGGCTTTAGCATAAACAAAAACATACCTCTACATGATCTAGGTAAACATGTGATTTGTGTCCAAGCTTCATTAAATTAGGTGATTGTTTGCTTTCTGTTGTCTTCTTTTTGGAATGTCTTCTATTGAGAAGAGTGATGTCTTAGACAAAAAAATCTTGTTAATTCATGAACAGGTGAAGGAATTTCTCAGGAAAGTCTTTCTTAACCACAGAATCACAATATATAGCAGCCTGATAGCTATTGTCTTTGCTTGACTTCATTGTTTGTTATAGCCTTTATCATCATGACACATTACTTGTTTGCTTATTTATTGCTTGTCTTTCTCCACTATAATGTAACATCCATAAGCAGAGAGATTTTTTTCTCATCGCTTTATTTATAGTGAGTAGGGGAGTGCACATATTTGGCCCTTTGATACATATTTATAGAATAAAAGTTATAAAAATATTATTTACTTATCAAATATGACTGAACTATGTATACTCTTGAACGTGAATCTTTTATATTTAGCATGGGCAGAAGTTTACCAAATCTATAGAAAAAAGAGAAACATGCAATGGATTGAAAGGAGTTGATAATTAAAAAGAAAATTTCCTTATAAGGCCTTGAAATTTTATAAAATGTTACAGATTATTGAATCTATCCAAAACAAATGCAATTTATCAAAATTATGTATATG
Source organism: Pteropus vampyrus (assembly GCF_000151845.1). Classification (NCBI taxonomy): domain Eukaryota; kingdom Metazoa; phylum Chordata; class Mammalia; order Chiroptera; family Pteropodidae; genus Pteropus; species Pteropus vampyrus. The sequence continues at coordinate 4,674,801 of NW_011888860.1, read as the reverse complement.
AATATCTGTATTTTTATATATGCATAATGTTTATGCTTGCAGTTATAACTGTTTTTGGTTTTCCTCAAACCTTTGATCATAAAATGTTATATGGTACCTATAAAATAGAAATCTCTTTAGAGACATTTATTTCCCAAACTCAGTCTCTTTCCAATATTTGTAATCAAGAAAAATTAGTTCAACCAAAATTCAAGCTTATCATCAGTCCTTGCTGTGTGGATTCCACGATTGATTTAACTAATGTGTGAATTCAGGGAAATAAATAGAAAGAACTGCTGTAAAGTATGTTAAGGAGTGAATTTTCTTTTGTTCAAAGAAGAGAATTATTTGTAAAAGAAATCTGTCATTGTTTCTCCTTCAGAACAAAAAAAAAAGGCAAATTTTATTTTATTTAATTTCTTCAGATAGTAGTGACCAGGAAGCAGCAAAAATAAAAAGGAGTTATGGGAAAAGTTATTTTTAAAAAACAGTTTTGCCATTACCATCTTGTGCCCAGATAAAATAGTATGGGACAACTCCAGGTAGCTAATGGTTGAGCCTGTGTACAGAGATAGAACTAATGAGTCCTCTTTTATTATTGTCCAGTGTTTTGTTGTTGATAAGACTCCTATGCCTTTTAAGGGTCAAAAAGGAAGTTGCTTTTGATGAAAGTCTTTATTTTGGCTACTTAAAACAATAAGCCAAACAATTAAAATACAATCTTCTGACAGCTTTTTCAAATAACTCAAACAATATCAAGTAGACTGTATTGTTTCCTTCAGGTCCAATGCTTTGATACATTTTTTTTTTCCCCTGGAAAGAAGCAATATATAGTAGTTAAGGGCACATATTTGGGTCTCTCAGACACCTGGATTAAAATTTCAAGTATGTCACTGATTAAACGTCAAATTATTTAATCTTAGTAAACTCTAGTGTTAAGTTGTTGTTAAGTGTACCTAGAACAAAATCTGTGAATAAATGTAAGAAACCACTTAAAACAGCACTTCACATATTATAAATGCTCAATGTCTGCTATTATCATTAGTCCTTGCTTTTCAATCTATCAACTACTAACTTAGATAAAGCTTTTCTTTCATATCTAATGAAAAACAATTGAAATAACCTCCTAGCTACTCTCCCCACTTTCACTTTTTCTCCTGTCTCCCCTTTTCTCCTTTACATTTACATTCTGTAAGAGCATAATTTCAGGAAGAACACGGAGAAAGTGAGAAACAAAGGCATAAGATCAGAGGAGCCAGAGGGAGATTTAAAAAGAAAAAAAAATGATATGTAGCATGCAGTAAGCTCTCACTCTGTGACAGGAACTTTTTAAATACTTATAAATTTATTTCTCACAATAGTCCAATGAGACAAGATATCAATTTTATCTCTCAGTTGAGCAAACTGAGGCACAAACGAATTAAGTAAATTATTTGTATAGCTGATCAGAGTCAATATTCAAAATATATAATGGCAACATGGGCACTAACAATCAGAACAGAGAGAGAACCATCCTGATGTATATCAATCAACACTCAGCCCTGAACTAATATATGGCAGTGCTGGATTCAAACTCATGCACTTTAGATTCAGAGATCTGTTCATTACCATGTTATTAGAAATGAGAACATCAATGACAGGGAAAATCACCCTGTAGTTAATGAGGCAGGTCAGTTTGCTTCTTTGGGATCAGAATCTCTCAAATTATGTAGCTATTTTAAAGGATCACATAGTAAAGACACAGGGAGATTAATTCTTAATAATTTTAAAGAAAACCACTATGCGTATACTGAAAATGGCATGTACTTCTAAACAACTAAGCAATTTTCAACCCACACATA
>NW_011888860.1:4669361-4672931 GCF_000151845.1 Pteropus vampyrus | reverse complement strand
TTTTTTTTTCCCCTGGAAAGAAGCAATATATAGTAGTTAAGGGCACATATTTGGGTCTCTCAGACACCTGGATTAAAATTTCAAGTATGTCACTGATTAAACGTCAAATTATTTAATCTTAGTAAACTCTAGTGTTAAGTTGTTGTTAAGTGTACCTAGAACAAAATCTGTGAATAAATGTAAGAAACCACTTAAAACAGCACTTCACATATTATAAATGCTCAATGTCTGCTATTATCATTAGTCCTTGCTTTTCAATCTATCAACTACTAACTTAGATAAAGCTTTTCTTTCATATCTAATGAAAAACAATTGAAATAACCTCCTAGCTACTCTCCCCACTTTCACTTTTTCTCCTGTCTCCCCTTTTCTCCTTTACATTTACATTCTGTAAGAGCATAATTTCAGGAAGAACACGGAGAAAGTGAGAAACAAAGGCATAAGATCAGAGGAGCCAGAGGGAGATTTAAAAAGAAAAAAAAATGATATGTAGCATGCAGTAAGCTCTCACTCTGTGACAGGAACTTTTTAAATACTTATAAATTTATTTCTCACAATAGTCCAATGAGACAAGATATCAATTTTATCTCTCAGTTGAGCAAACTGAGGCACAAACGAATTAAGTAAATTATTTGTATAGCTGATCAGAGTCAATATTCAAAATATATAATGGCAACATGGGCACTAACAATCAGAACAGAGAGAGAACCATCCTGATGTATATCAATCAACACTCAGCCCTGAACTAATATATGGCAGTGCTGGATTCAAACTCATGCACTTTAGATTCAGAGATCTATTCATTACCATGTTATTAGAAATGAGAACATCAATGACAGGGAAAATCACCCTGTAGTTAATGAGGCAGGTCAGTTTGCTTCTTTGGGATCAGAATCTCTCAAATTATGTAGCTATTTTAAAGGATCACATAGTAAAGACACAGGGAGATTAATTCTTAATAATTTTAAAGAAAACCACTATGCGTATACTGAAAATGGCATGTACTTCTAAACAACTAAGCAATTTTCAACCCACACATAAATCTGTCTTTCAAAAGTTTCTTATAATTTTTACAGAAATGCAGTAGGAAAGATCTCTCGTTGAAGATGAAAAATGCACCTTGTAATTTAGTAACATTAGCATCAATACATACAACAACAAATCTTGACAATTAAAGAGGTTTCTGGAACACAGACTTTCTGACTTTTTGTTTTTTTGTGTTTTTTGGCTCTTTGTCAGTCACTAGAAAAGGATATATACAGATTAAAGGTATAATTGAAAAGATACATCTTTGCAATCATTGCCACTTTCTGTGTTATCAATGTTTGTAGCACAGAATTTAATGTTTGTAGTTCTATAACATTTGTAGAAAGAAGTGTATTTAGAAGTTATAGAACAGGTCAAGTGTAGGATTAGAAACTTATTATTTTGGACATATGCTATATTTTTTTCTAGAAATTAAGGTATTTAAAACAGGATACCTGATGTATATACCTAATAAACACAAACACATCAATTGTATATACACACAAGCTTAACTAATATTAAATAGGACTAACATACACTCAAATAAGAATCATTTCTTAAACTTTTGAGACTGGGTAGGGGCAGGTTACAAAGTGATATTAAGAGAAAATAGCATTGGTGAAAAACCATTGCGAACATATTGAGAGCAACATACAAGGCCCCAGACATGAGTCAATTGCCAGCTACCACATCATTTTTGAGGTTACCAGCTCCCCAGACACAGTCAACATTTATTTAACCAAGTCATAGAAATGTCCAACAGGCATATGAAAAGATGCTTAATGTCACAAATTATCAGGGAAAAGCAAATCAAAACTACAATGAGATACTATCTCATACCAGTTAGAATGGCTATTATAAAAAAAGGTAAAATATAACAAATGTTAGAAAATATATGAAGAAATTAAAATCCTTGGACATTGTTGGTGAAAGTGCAAAATGGTGTAGCCGCTATGGAAAGATGTATGGAGGTTCTTCATAAAATTGAAAATAGAATTGCTGTATGATTCAGCAATCCTACTTCTGGGTATTTATCCAAAAGAATTGAAATCAGAATCTCAAAGAGAAATTAGCACTCCCATGATCATTTCAGTATTGTTTCTAATAGCCAAGATGTGGATATGACCTAACGGTTGAATGGGTAAAGAAAATGTGATATATTCAACAATGGAATATTACTCGGATTTTTAAAAAGAAGGAAATTTTGCAATATACAACAACATAGTGAACCTTGAGGACATTATGCTAAGTGAAATAAGCCAGTCACAGAAGGACAAATACAACATGATTCCTATTATATGTGGTACCGAAAATAGTGAAATCACAGCAGCAGACAGTAGAATAGCTGTTACCAGTGACAGGGAGAAGGAAATAAAAAGTTGCTAATTAATGGGTATTAAGTTTCAATTATGCAAGATGAATAAGTTCTAGAGATCTGCACAAAATTATGCATATAATTATCAATACTTAAAGATCTGTTACGAGAGTAGTTTTCATGTTATGTGTTCTTACTATAATGGAGTTAAAATTTAAAAAGCAAAGAGGTAGTGAGGATGGCAAGAGTGAAAATCAGGAAAACATTAGGATATGGAGACAGTCTATACTCAGCTGCACTATCATCAAAAAATTACTTACTCTTTGCTTTCCCTGTCTCAACCTTCAAGCCAGAACTTCTGCCCAAGTCCCACGTCACAGAAAAATAAAATTGTTAATGTATAACTAAGATTGCTAAAGGCAGTTGATAACGCTGAGTCTTTTTTTTTAGAAGTTGCTACTGCCCTCAAACATTCACTAGTGTAATTAGGTTTAATTCTTAGTTGTGCTATATATCATTTAAAACTCAGATACAATTTTAAGACAATCAATATCATCCACATCATTAATGCTATTTATTAATTCATGTGTAAACCTTAGAATAATTTAACATGCTTTCATGAACATCATTTTATCTAAATACTAACCACTGTGAAGTAGAGTTATTTCTGATTTACAGATAAAGATAAGGAAGCATATATAGGCTAAATAACTGGCCAAAATAAACACTGGATCTAAAACGTCTTTAAGCAGTAATTTTAAGCACTTTCTGCTAATATAGGTTGTCTTCTGTCAGTGCCTTTCCTCATATCCATTCCCATTAGACTCCTCTCTTCCTACCTGCAATTCAATGTCTTTATGCTAGTCCCCAGCTGCCAAGAACCTCTTTGGCCCTTTACATTCAAACCTCATGGAGTTCTACTATCCAGGTTCTCCTCTACTCTTGCTCCATATAGCATGGCCTTCTAATGCCCTAACTCATGAGGTCACTGCTCTCTGCTACATAAAAAATGATATAAGAAAATATTCATGAATTTTGAGAAGATATGACCTTATATATTTTTCATTTCAGAGTTCACACTGGCATTTTAAGAACTTTCTGTAAACAAAAAGACAACATATAGAAGTAATTTAACTTTTAAAATATGGTCAACTTTTTGGTTAAAACAGTGCTTCCTATGCCTAGCTGAACTTCAGAATTATTAGAAATGTCATTTATTTATTTATTTA
>NW_011888860.1:4666163-4669311 GCF_000151845.1 Pteropus vampyrus | reverse complement strand
TTGGCCCTTTACATTCAAACCTCATGGAGTTCTACTATCCAGGTTCTCCTCTACTCTTGCTCCATATAGCATGGCCTTCTAATGCCCTAACTCATGAGGTCACTGCTCTCTGCTACATAAAAAATGATATAAGAAAATATTCATGAATTTTGAGAAGATATGACCTTATATATTTTTCATTTCAGAGTTCACACTGGCATTTTAAGAACCTTCTGTAAACAAAAAGACAACATATAGAAGTAATTTAACTTTTAAAATATGGTCAACTTTTTGGTTAAAACAGTGCTTCCTATGCCTAGCTGAACTTCAGAATTATTAGAAATGTCATTTATTTATTTATTTATTTAGCCATAATAATAGAGGTCATAATAATCTTAGACTTTAAAGAGTGTAATACTACCATGGTTAGTTTTTTGACGTTCAGTCTTCTTGTTGTATAACAAACATAATCAAGAGCCATATTTACTCTAATTTCTTGGATGGTTTCCTATTCTAGTCTGGGTCTACATCACAGCCTCTCTGCCCCAAAGATCTTACCACAGCCATCACCAGCACAGAAATGGTCAGATAATCCAGATTGTTGTCTCAAAGACCTGCTAAGTACTATGAATCCATTTGCATCACGAGTGGAGAGGAAACAAGTAGGATGAAAAACAGTTTGAAAGTATGCAGAATGGAAGAAAAAAAAACACCCAAGAAAGAAATTTTTGTAATTCTAAATACGTTTTCTCAGAGAAGAAAGAAATGGGCTCTGAAGGCTATTCCAGTAGTTTCAAAAAAATCAAAATAATGCTTAACTTCCTGGATTTCAAAAAAAATCTGAACAATGCTTAACTTTCTGGATTAAGGTTATAGCTTCTTCAAATTATAAAATTTGTGAAATCTTAGAGTTTTGAGGTTGGAGAATACCTTAGTGTGCATATTATCCAACCATTCAATATAAGAATCTGTAATATCTGCAATTTATGATGATTAAGAGTCTACTTAAGACTGTGATTGATTCTATTGGATTTGACTCTCTAAGATATCCACCAATTTCCCTTAGTTCTGACACTTGACACTAAAAGAATAAACCAAATTCCTCAATCACATATCAGCATTTCAAATGATTCAAGGTAATTATTATTTTCCTCTTACAAAGTTAAAGTTGATCATTTTTCTCCCACCATTACACTCTTTACAGTTATATAAGGATATATAAGGTTTGAAATATTTATTTAAAAAGCTAAACAACAAAAACTCTTTTCTCTGAAGTCAGTCATGTTAATTTTTTTAAATTTCCTAATGAAAGAAATCAACAAAGATTACTTTTGACAATTGTAATATAATGTTTTCAACAGTATAGAAAAACTTGATTTTATGGACTAAGATTTAACTCCCAATCTGTTCAGTGCTCTGAGAATACTATATTCTATGAGAGAGAAAAAGGATCGATGAGTCAGAAAATTCTAAGTAAACATTGATTTACACCTTTTAATAACAGATATGTCTTGTGGGATATGAAACTGCCAGCATGGAAGAGGTGATAACTCGAAATAAATAAACAAACAAACAAACAAATAAATGAATGAATGAATGAATAGATGAATAAATGAATAAATAAATAAATAAATAAATGGGTTGAGGAGAAAGGTTTTACTTTCCAATAAGCAAACAAACAAACGAACAAAAAAGGAAGCAAGTTGATTTCTAATTTGACCTTGCCACAGAAATCTTATTACTACATAAAAATTGCCAATTGAGGAACTTCTATAATTGTAGTTTAAAAGGCAAGTCTTTTATGGACACATTTTTATTACGATGAAAGAAAAGAATTCAGAATCTCTTTTAGTTGTGAAAATGTAAATATAAGCAAAATTGGCAGCCAATACCCTGAGGAGAGTGTATGACAGAACATTTTTCTCCTATGGTTCAGTAAATGGTGACCTTAAAGAATCTCTTTGAGTGAGGAGATCATATGGAACAGGGGAAAAATTCTATCCGCCAAAAGATCCTTGACACCCTCTGGATTATTCTTTCTTTTTTATCATTATCTTAGTCACTTTTGAAGAGAGCAGTGAGAATATGCCCTACTTGCTTACTGAGCAGATTCACTAGCTGCTTCCTGCAGGCTAGAATCTCAGTCTCTTAGTCTATATTGGCCTGGCTGTGCTTTTGTCAATGCATTCTTGACAATTTAAAAATTCACAAGTGGTTTAAACATTTCAATATGAATATACGAGACACAGTGGTTCTACAGGTATTCCATGAGGTTGATGAGACATCCTTGTAATGCCTACTCATTGGTTTTTATTCAATGTTTCAGAGTTCTTTATTGTAGTGGACAAAGTAACATAGTAAAATACTTACAACAATGAAGTGTTATGTAGAAATGTTTTCTAACTCTTCTAGTCTGTAAAGGTTAATATGCCTATTAACACATAAAAGAATATTAACATAAAATAATTGATAAATTGGATAAAGAGCACTTTAGCATCATTTTTTCCCTCAAAGTCACAATTAAACTTTTGAGTATTTTAAAACACATATGGCTTCTTAATGACCTACTTATTTTATCTTATTCATAAAAGTCAAAATTTCACCTCTGAGAACAGGAATGAGTCTGTGTTATTTAAATCTAAGCCTGATTAATATTGTGTTATGTTGCTCAGGTAATTCTGCCATAATGAGGAATTGGCCAAAGCGATGAGTATAAAGACAGCAAATAGACAATCAAAGTTAACATATTAAAATAGATTGATTGAGAGCTCATGATTTATAAAGTATTATATGATTAATAAGCATTTTTCTCCAGGTTACTTTTTAAGAAAAATTGTAGGTGGAGAGAATTTAATTAACATATGCTTTTCTAACAAACCAAATTGTATCGATTTCAGCTATTAATGTTGGAATTCTACTTTGTGGAAATATTTTACTTAATCTGACATGACACCCTCCCTTTCTGTAAGTTTCTCCAAAGACAAATAACCTGAGAAGTAGTCACAGTTGTTCTCAGCATTGCAACTTTAGTTAGAATTCTTAGACATGAGCAGTCACTACAACAGGGCTATGCTTCTCTATCTTTAAGAACTTTGAAGTCATATGGACATCCCATCACAACCCCAGAACACCCTCATCTACGTCCCCAAATTATATTTTTCAACACTGT
>NW_011888860.1:4654382-4665163 GCF_000151845.1 Pteropus vampyrus | reverse complement strand
CATCTTTCAAGAAGTTTGACCAACTGTCACGATTTACCTGGTTTTAGCACTGAAAGTCCTACATCCCTGGAAAACTCTTAGTCACAAGAAGACTGGGATATTTCACTCTACCTACAAGACCAAGCCTAATGGACTTCACTCCTCCTTCACTTTATCAACCCACTCACTTGCATGCAGACTAGAATCTGTCAATCTTTAAAACTGCTTAAAATCCACTATCCGCTTCTTCATTTAAAAATACATGACTAAAAACAAATAAATAAATTTAAAAATAAAAATAAAAATACACCATAACTTACACACTTCTTTACACTAAAAAAATCTCATATCAGTTGACTCCTTCCTTGTACTAGATATTTTCTATACTCCACACAAATCTACGGTTGGCTCTTCTGCAACCTGGTTTCTTTCTCAGGAGACACATTTATGTACTATCTTAACCAGTATCTCTTGCAACTCTGGTTTTCAGATGGGTTCAGCCAATGAGGCTTGAGTATGATATCAGAGGGTGGGAGGAGAATGATGTTGAGGAATATACTGTCTGTCTCCTTTCACTACCAAAGGCCCCATTCCATTTTCAGAGGCCTTCTCCAAGAGTATAACTTTCTCATTATACACTCTATCTTGCTGCCTCTCCTTCTCTCTCTCCCTGTTTGTTCCCTTCTCCCACCCTCCACTCTCTTCTTTAGCCTTTCAGGCCCTGAGATTGATAGTCCTTAGGAGCTTTGACATGCTTTCTGATGTCTCAATAAAGCATTACCATGATTTATTGATTGCCCAAATATTGTATATAAACTCTTACCTCTTTTAAAAATACCATCTATTTTCTACTGTACTATGACTGATACATCCATTTTCTCCAAATCTAACAATCCTATTAGCTGTACTTCCTTCCAAATCCAATTCACTTTGAAAATTCATTATTTCATTCTCTGTTTCACCAGCATTCTTAACTGTCTCACCTCCTAGTACTTGTGGTTGTGTCCATTCAACAATTTCTCTAAACTCATGTAAAACCAATCATTTATTGTTACCTTAGTGATTGAATACAGCTGGTAAAAATCACATATTCAAGCAAATCAGTAACTCTTCAAGTAAAGACGTGTGTCAGCAATCTTTGGGCTGGAGTACCTGAGAAGATGAGAAGAACAGGCAGGATAGCCTTCCCTCTGCCTCGCTCCTCCCAGAATAAAACTGAAACCAACAAACAGTCACAAGCAGGAAACCATCATAAAACCTATCTATTAAAACCAAGAGCAATATCATGGATGATCTCTTTCATATTCTTTAGAACAGACTTATAACCACTATGTAAGGCAAGAAAAGATATTTTAAACATTAAGTTTTGGCTGCTTAAATATTACCTCCTTGTGGTCAGGAAGATCCTAGAGCAGAAGTGTTGCTTACCATTTAGGTGGAACTTGATAGTGAACAAGGGAAAAGTAGTAGGAAGAAGAGGCAGATAGAGCCTAGATGAATTAATCACAATCTGACATCACCTTCTAACCCCAGAACATATTTATATTCTTAAAATAGTTGATAAATCAGAGAAGAAAGAAGGAAAAAGAGATACTAATGGATGACACTCGGTTTAATTTATTCCAAAAAGAGCATAAAAACCTTACAAAAGCTATTTCTTCAAGCAACTATAGAGAAACTGCTAACTCTCAAATTAGAATAGTCAAACCACAAACAGTTCCATGGAAATCATCTCTTCTGTTGATCCAAGCCTGTCATTGAACAAAAGCACTCATATCCATAGTCCTTGTAGAGGTTTCAATAGGAGTGACTGCATGTCTATTAAAAAGGAAGATAGTTTAATCAACTCTCTGGAACTGTGATTTTGTTTCCATATGAGTAACATGAGATAAGTTCATTTCATTTTCCTTAGCTAACACAGGAAGGAATACACTTAAGTCATTTCATTTATTATTTAAAACAAAGTTTAAGGAACCAAGAATCCCAGGAACTACATTTACTATAAATCTTTTTCATGTGGTTCTTATTTATATTTCACCAATGAAAGGCGCTTGTTGGAAAGACAGGCCATTATCTTACTCCATCTATTTGGTCAGACAGGTGGGCTTTGACGGATGAGAAGTTTTGCTAAAGCCTGCAGGTGTTATGCCACGAATCACCTGCCTTAGTGTTAAACATGGCGGCGCCCACCATGGATGGTTTTCTGAATTTCTTGAGCTAGATAACAGGAGTGACTTCTGATCCACAGAAAACTATCCAAGAACCTGAGAGTTAGTGGTAGCCTTCCCTGACCTTTACTCCTCCAGCTTTTCCAATGATTTTTAAAACAGTCCCGGTATTAAAATCCTTTCTTCTCAAAGTACTTACAGTAGTTTGTTTTCCTGACCACATCTTGAAAGAGTTAAGTTCCCTCCTCATGATCACACCGCTAACCAAATTCTTTCTTATTCTATAGAACAGACTTATAAACACTATACAAATACTAAAATAATGTACCTCTGTCTCATAGCTTGGTAAGGGTAAAAAGAAACTGATTCTAATTCAGTAGAAAAAAAGGGCAAAGAAGCAAAGTGATTAACTATCACCCTCTCCTTAAAAGTAGGTGGACAATCAGACTAATTATAAGCAGAAAATTATTTTAAAAATCAAAGTTAATTCTCAAGCAAAATTAGAAAACAAATAGTTATATAAATGTATAGCCACTATGCTGTACACTGGAAACTAATGTAATATTGAATGTCAACTGTAATTGAGAAATAGATAAATAAATAATAAAACCATTTACATGGCACAGGTAAAAAAAGATTCAGTAGATATAAGCAGATGAATTAGAGAGTTTGAAATAGCTGTTTAAAGTAAGCCGGCCCAGTACACATAAACACACACACACAAACCCCAGAAAATTCCCAAACATTATCTCTTCCTAGGTAAGTGTCTGGATATATAGGAAATAACATACAACTCTTTTTGGTGAGGTACTGAGAAATTTGGTTCCTGGAGCAAGCAGAAGTAAATACCAAAGGATACCATTTTTTACCTCACCAAAGCTTTCTGCAAGTTAAACTGTTGTGTTTTCTTGAAGAGATCATTTTTGTATGTTCCCTATTGCAAGCTGGTTTCCAAGAAGCAGACATAGAGAAAGAATCTGGCATGAGGGATGACTGTTAGAGCATGTGGAAAGAGAAGAAAGGAGGATTGGGCAGAGTGAGCAGCTGAACAGCAATGTAGTCCCAACAAAACCTTAGCTAACCCCAGGCAGAGCTCTAGAGCACATATGGCTTATTCCTCAGTGAACCAAATTGGCCAGGTCTTTATATGCCCCCATATATGATTAGTCATTCGATGTGGACTCTCCTGGGAAGGCTATCCCTTGGGCAATGCAGCTCTCTGCAGCTCAGACAAACATTGAAAGAGTGAACTGTTGGAGGCTGACTGCTGACAGCTAGAACAAGTCCTGTATTAAGGGAGATCTGGCTTTACATTTGACCACAGTTTTTTCATGTACTAATCATAGTTGTTGCTCAGTGGAAATTAGAATTCTGTGGCAAAGACTTCTAGTTATTTTTTACCTTCAACTTCAGAATAATTTAATTTATCTGGTTTGGCTCTAAATGAAAAATAAGGATATCCAACCTCAGTCTACAGGCTGTTTAAATTTTCAGTGTTACTCCCCTTATAATTTGGGTATATAAATTAATTTAAATATTATTACATTCAAACCAAATGGAGCTTTTCAGTGTACCTATAACATTTGAAAACAAGTTTAATTTTACTATATAGCTTCTCTCAACCAACTCGGCTTCATATGGTTTCACTGAATCTACTCTTGGCTTTAAAACCTAGATTTGATTTATCAGGCCTGTCAAATCTAAGATATATCTCTATTTTTAAAAGTGTTTCTGTCTTGAATGATGTGTGGAGCATGATTTACAGGGTCATGTCATCGGCATTAGCCATTGTTGAGATTAACTCTGCGAAATGTACAATTACTGAGAGCCAGTGAGCACAGGCTCTCGGTAATTGTACAGCCAACAGTGGACTGTAAAGTCACTCACTAAAAAGAACCAGAAAGCATCCTTTTAATGATCTTTTTGTGAGAGTATATTTTGATCAAGTGGTTTCAACATAAAATGGGTTTGTGTGTGAGTTGAACAAGATGGCTAGGTCTTCCACCCTATTAAGTTTTTATATTGGTCAAAAATTAGATTGTTTTGGTCATCGTCTCCATTTTTCTTTTTTCTTTTTTTTTTTTTTTTGATTCAGAACTCTACTTTGAAACATTCCCATTTGAATGAGAGTTATTTCTAACTTTTAAAAATCATCTGTAAGTGCACAGCAATGGTGTGCCAATTGTGACTTTGTGCATTTTAGTTATTTTCAGTTTTGGCAATTCCATTCTAATTATCCTTACTTTGTTGGAACTTGAAACTAAATAACTTGTAACTCAGGGTCCAACTGATATCTTATTGAGTAGAGTGTGGACTCTGGAAAAGGAATAGTTCTGGCTTCCTAGAATGGGGCTCCATTTCTTCAGTATCAGAGTTCTTATCACAAGTGAAAAAGTTGTCCTCTGGGACAGGTCCATGGGTCTTTGTCATAAAAATCCTAGAAATCATTTTCTTGAAGTATATATGTAAGAAGATACACCAATGTCTATGGCTTATTGTTGAGTCATTCCATGGTTTAGAACCATGAACAAATGTAAAGAAAAAAAAAATTTTCATCATATATACCAGGAATGGTACCAAGAATCATAGAAACATCTCTGTCTGCAATTACTGGGGACCATTTAAGCAATGACTGTGCATCTAGACAAAAATGATTTAACCTTATTACAATTTAAGAAAAACCCAGAATTTTGCAATAACAAAGTAGATAACCTATCACAATCAGTTGTGTTTACTTATTACTATCTAATAAAAAGGAAATGCTTAAGGTAAATTACACAAAGTATATTATTTTACTTTAAATAAGATTGGAAGAGAAAAATATAAAAATACTAACATAACAATTGAGGAAAAAAGATAGAAAAGGTTACAGTATAAGATAGATATATAGTTAAATCTCCTTCCATGAACAAGTGAAATCGTTTTTTACTTTTCTTCGATAATGATATGTGTCTTAAAATCATTCCAAAAATCATTGAAGAGAAAAAGTTATGAGAGAGCAATATCTTGGAAGCTGTTTATATATGAAATGAAATGAGAAACAATGATTTTGGAGAATCGCTTTTTGTGACCTCTACAGAAGTAGTTCATGTCTACAGTAGTCATCATGGCTCATGTTTAATACTGTCTTCTGGAAGTGTCATGCCATGGAGATGAGTGAAGAAATACAAAACAACAACAACAACAAAAAAAAAACAGTCTTTAAAAAAAGGAACTAAAAGAGAAAATATAATTTTCACTGTTTTTAAATGTATTCCTTCTCACAGAACCCCCCACCTTCTGTTTGATTTTTTTTCCAATATATTCATATAAATAGGAAAAGTGAGTTATGTTTTTCTATCTTCCTGCTGTTTCTATCAATATCTTCTACATAGTATTTACCAATTTAATATTGTTATTTTATCTCTGAGCTTATGAAAGAGCAAACAAAACATCACAACACATTATTTTAAGACCAGCACTTAAAGGGCTATAAATGCATCAGTTGTGACAAAGGAGGGAAATTGCCATAAAACTTTTTATATTTACTCTGCTCCTTTTCTGTTGTATGTCTGAAAATCTTTGTAAAAGAAGTTCAAATAGTTGCTCATGTATTTTTTGTTATTTTTTTTTTAATAAAACATCTTCATTATGTAATATTTGCTCTTGGTGAGAAATCAATGCCAGGTTTGACAATTGGATGCATTTTCCAGAGTTACTGAAATGTAATTAGATCCACTAGGCTGTAAATCTTCCTATGACAGGGATTTTATTTAATCTAAACCAATGTTTAAACAAATATATCCTTCTCTCTATGAGAGTTTTTCAATATAAAGTGAACTCAAAAGTTTATAGAGAAGAAAATATTGGTCAATCATAATAATGGAGCAGCAATGTCATTATTCAAAAACAGTACATATTTTTATATTTAACTATTTTCTAAATGAAGCTCTTTATTTAAGATATTTTGCATCACTTAATGTATTCTCCTCTTTTCTATTTTTGAACCTATTTACATTAAATGCAAAAAAAACCTGTATACCTGCTACCTATGCTAACCTATCTAATTACCATTCATAAACATGAGCAAACTAAGTATCACTAGACATGATTTGGGAAACTCTTTATACTGAAAAATAGATCTCAACATGAGCAAACACAAGAACATACTCTAAATCAAAATATCATTTGAAGAATAAAATCAAACTTTAAAAAAATTCTGAGTGAATTGCTTACCATAAACCTTAGCTTGTTGACATGGTAACTAGGACTCTATGTCTGTTCTGGCTAGCTTAATCTCCTAACCCATAGCTACATATGTACATTCATCTTCACCATATTAGCCAGCCTGGGATCCAGACAAGCAATTGACTACTAGGAGCTCTAATGCCTGACATGTCATCTAGCCAAGTAACAACACAATTGTGGCTTAGGGTGAATTCTTTACCACCTTCAGTGAGACGGGTTATAGGGAGCTTATCTCCAAAGCAGTGTTTGTAGACTTGAAACCACATTTATCGATGAAGTTTGTGTTGACACTTACCATTGTCTCTTCCACCCTTAGTAGCACATCATTTTCAAGAAAAATTCTGCCAATAACTATGTGCAAGTGCACTGTACCATTAGCAAAAATGATAGACTTAGACTCAGACAGAATTTATAACTTGGCCAATGAGTTCACAGGTCTTTTTAAAATTTTTATTTTTCTATATCTTTGTTGGGAAAATGGACCTGGGGTTTATCTCTTGCTTATGGAAAGCTTCTGTGTAATAAGAAGACCAAGTTCACGATTTTCATTTTTTTAGACTTCATAACTATAACTAAATTCTATGTCCCTATAACTCCATCCTCACCACCCATACTACCCTGGGTCACTGAGATTGCACCTTCCTATTAGAAACACACACACACACACGCACACACATATATTCCTAATTATACATATATATTTCTAATTATATATATATATTTATTTCTAATTATAGATATATTTATTTCTAATTATAGATATATTTATTTCTTCAGCATTAAGTGCCCAAACTACACTAATCTTAACACTTTTATAAGACAGATAGTATTACATAACAGTCTCCTTCATATTGTAAAATGACTTGAATGTAGATCTGCCAGAACTTCAGGCCAGTAGTAAATGTTATCCACGTATCTAGTTTTCCCTGTCCACATAAGCCTCTGTCATCTCTGCTTAGAAACCTCATAATAAACAGCTTTGTGTAGGAGAGGTTTGCAGAGCTAGTGAACCAGATGGAATAATATTACCATCACCATGATAAGTACATGGATTAGGAGATGAAATGTAACTCATGCCATATTCTGTATCATGGTGTTGTGGTTCCTAAAAATGTTTATTCTGCCCTTTCCACCATCAAATAAAGGCATATCATCCAATGTGTAGGTTGATAGCCCACTGGCTTCCAGGTTACTATTAGTAACCAAATTCATATTGATTCCTGGAGGAGACTTGGCCAAAGTAGAGCCATTCCTGTGGACTAGATCCCCCTGGATCATAGATTTGCTCTGATGTATTCCAATCATACCTTCAAATGAGAGTAATGGATTGGAGAAGGGAGAAGAAGAGGAGTACTAATTATCCCTTCTTTCTGTCTGTCATATAGTGTATCACACCCCTAGAAATTCAGCTTCCACACTTAGACAGAATAGCTATTTAGTTATATTGTCTTCACTTATGTCTGTAATCATGTCTGATTTTTCCATGTGTACCTGTAAAACTCTTACATGATATCTCTGAAATTAAAATTTTTTAATAAACAGGTATAATTAGCAATCTTGGTACTATTCAAGGAGATACTGAAACCATAAAACTAGAGGATGCTATAATAAAGAAAAAGTATAAGAAAAGAAAAAATATATTTTTGTATGTTGGAAATATAACAAATTTAAAATTTCAACAGAAGAAAAAAATATTAATAATATAAATATAAATGAAGACAAAATTACTGTTCTCCAAGATAGAGCTGAGTAAATCACTCAGAAAACCTAAACTAAGGTATATTAGATTCTATAATGGAAGGGCAGAGATTTTTGCCTGTTCCTATTGTATTGACAGAGTCTAGAGCTCAATATGTACTTAGGTAGTATTCAATAAATACTTACTGATACATTAATAAATTAATAATTAGAAAGCAAAAAAACAAAATTATGTAAATTATTAAAATAAGGAGACAGTGTTAATAAATACAGGAAGGACAATATCACTCTAAGAAGAATTCTAGGAATGAGGACATAAAAATAGGAAGTGGAAAAAATGTTTTAAGAAAGCATTTCCTGAGCTGAAAGAAAGTGTAATCCACAGAATAAAAGATCCTACTTTATTCCAGAAATAAGAATGAAAAATTAACCAAACAAATGCATATCTTAGTAGAATCCCAACCCCAAAATAAGAAGAATATAGTTAAAATCTTTAGAAAATAAATCTAGATTACCTACAAACAAAGAAGGATTTGACTGGCATTAATCTTCTCCTTAGCCAAACAGCAAGGTAGGATGCAATGAGACACTGACTTGGGGATTTCTGAGGGAAAATTAGTTTGAACCTGAAATTCAATATCCAGTCAAAATAACAATCAAATTTGAAGAGAAAGTAAAAGCATTTTCAGATCTTCAAGATTAAAAAGATTATGTGATTGCAGGCATTGTTCAAAAACTTGAGTTTGTATTCCTAATAAATAAAAAGGAAACCAAGAAAGAGAAGCACATTTGGTTTTATTGGAATTATGCAATGAAATCTCTCTGCGAACAGTTCACATGAAAACAGGAAGTCAGAAGGTTCTATAAAAAATATCCTTAAGGAGAAGATGGATCCCATTCAACGATCTGTATGATTAAGATCTTGAAAGATTTTACCAATATGACTAAACTTATGGGGTGTTTTGCTGCCAGTAATAACAAAGAAATAGAAGTAGAAACTCTAAACCCAAAAGTTGTATTAGAAATACACAGACCACATATTGAATATGCTAAAATATATGATTTTGAGCACTAAGAACTTGGAAGGTTTTCTTATGTTTGGCACAGTTTCAATTATGTAGGATTAATCTTCTTTTCAATGGGCTCCATTACAGTACTTTGCAGTAATATTTATAGGTTTTTAATAATATATTAATTTTAGGAATATTGTTTATGTGTAGTATTATTACATTTACATAATGTTAATGTTTTTCCACAAAATTTTTATTAATGAAATTTAAAATGAAATAATAATTATTGAATACAATTTTCATAATGCTGACCTAATAATAAGAAGAAATGGAATTTTGGGAGGAAATACGGTCTTGTTTAATTGTGGTTTAAAGTTAGTGTTCCTTATCATTAGAAACAATCGAAATTGTTTATTTGTTAATAATGTTCTGTAATAAGATTTATGCATTTCATCTTTAGAAATGTCTTTTCACACAGATAGCATTGCCAAATACTGATATCAGTCCATGAGCATATGACTTTCATTGAGCTGAATCACTTGAAAGGTGATATTAATTCTATTTGATTCTTCTCTATTTGCCTTTAGAACGTCATTACATTGCAGATTAGCCACTTCCAATTGAAGGGTAGTTGGAAGCTCCTAAATTGCACAATTCAATGGATTTTAAAATATGGAAATTTCCTTTGCAGTTGCACTAAGATATAAAGAAGGCTGCTGGAAATTTAGTTTAAACTTGGAAAATATATCTGGGGCAAATTTGTGTGACCTGAAGTATAATCTGCTAAAATTCCTGGTGTTTTCAATTTTTAAAAAAAAACCTTTAGTGAAAGCAAAGATGAATAACATGAAACTTGAAAAAGTGTAACAGAATAGTTAGCAAAATTATACAATTGTATGACTGACAGAATTTAGTAAATAAAAGGGTAAGGAGAATTAAAATATTAAGTATACTACTTTATCATATGTAATGTGAAATTAACAAGAACTCAATCACTTGAATAAGGAAATATTTGTCAAAGAATATTAAAGTCATAAATTTAATACTAGAAGAATAATAAATAATATAAATAATAATTATTTGGTATTAGAAAGAGGAAAGGAAAGGTAGGAGTTAGCATGATAATCTAAACTCAGCAGATACTGTCTAAAGTTTATAAATCAAGAAATAAAAATAAAAGCATATAAAGAGCCAAGGATAACCACACATGAACTGAAAACAAATATTCTTTAAGGTGGTTACAACTGCAAGTTGCCGCTAAAAGTGAGAACTGAGGAAGGAGAAAATTTTCATTTTTAAAGTTTTGTTTTAAACTATCTTAAGATATATATAGAGAGAGATAGCGAGATACAGACTTTCCTCTTATTGTTTCTTTTCTATAAGAAGACATAATGATTTCTCTTTTTTAAAAATTTTACTCCCCTAAGACTTGAAAACCTATATCCGAAAAGATATTTACACATTGATGTTCATAGCAGCAACATTATTCACAACAACCAGGACATGGAAGCAACTGAAGTGCCCTGCGATAGATGATTAGCTAAAGAAGCTGTGGTACATATACACAATGGAATATTACTCAGCCATAAGAAAAGGTGAAATATTGCCATTTGCGACAACATGGATGGACCTTGAGATAATCATGTTAAGCAAAATAAGCCAGACTGAAAAAGTCAAAAATCACATGATATCACTTATA
>NW_011888860.1:4650057-4654332 GCF_000151845.1 Pteropus vampyrus | reverse complement strand
AAATTTTACTTTATTTTATATTAGTTTCAAGTATACAATACATTGGATAGACATTTCTATAGTTTATAAAATGATCCCCCTAATTGCTCTTTCTCTCTCCTCTTGCTCTCCACCTAGCCTATCCATTAATGCTGACTGCATTCCTTATGCTGTGCTCCCCATTCCTGTGACTATCTATCAACTACTAATCTGTACTTCTCTAACCCTTCACCCTATTCTCCCAGCTCCCCAATCCCCCTCCCCTCTGGCCATTCCCAGATTGTCTTCTATATTTGTGAGTCTGTTTTTGATTAGTTTGTTCTTTTTGTTTCTTAGATACCATATGTAAATGAAATCATATGGTATTTATCTTTGTCTGACTTATTTCACTCAGCATAATAACCTCTAAGTCCATCTATGTCATTGCAAATGGTAGGATTTCATTTTTTTAATAGCTAAGTAATATTCCATTATATATATGAACCGTAACTTCTTTATCCAATCATCTGTTGATGGACTTTTAGGTTGCTTCCATATCTTGGCTATTGTAAATTGTGCTGCCATGAACTTAGGGGTGCATAGATCTTTATTAATTATTGTTTTGGTTTTCTTTGGATAAATAATAATTTCTCTTAAAGTTATCTTCTCACCCACATTTCTGACCAGTCCTTCTCTATTGACCAATTAATTAATACAGCAATTCCTCTTGGTTATTATTATAACTATATGACCCTAGATTTTATAGTATTTGGCAAAGTTTTTAACACATTCTCTTAGTTAATCTACAAAGTAAGTTATTACCGCCATTCTATAATTAGCGAAAGTTTGTTTCAGATCAACAAAATAATTTCCTTCAATTATTCAATTTCTCAAAAAATGTGTGTGTCCGAAACTGTGATAGGCACAGGGATTCAATGACCAGAGATGCAGATAGTTGAGTGAAAGTCATCAATGTTAATTACACAAATAAATACACAATTGAAAATAGAGATAAGTGATCCAAAGGAAAGCAATATGGTTTCAAGAAATATGGATTCATATTTACAATAATCTGTTTTAATTAGAATGAGTGGAAGTTAAAAAAGCAAGGAAAGGAGAGGTGTTCTAGAGAGAAACATAACATAGGCAATAGTTCTGAGAGATGGAGCATTGTCTAGTAAATGAGCTATGGCTGCAGTGGTTAAAACAAACAGCACAAGAGGAGCAATATAGGAAAATGTGATTAGAGAAGTAGGGAGAGCCAGACTATGAAGGATCTATAGGCCATGTTAGACTGCCATCTTTATCCTAAGAAGAATAAGAAGCCACTTAAAGAACAGATTTGCATTCTAAAAAAAAAAATTCTGGTTGTAGTGTAGAGAAGCCAATATATAGAGGGCTGGGGTCTCTGTGCACATATTCAGTCTTCAAGTCCAGTGTTTTTTCCACTAGTACTCTCTTTTGAGAGATATCTTCTTATTGGAAAAATGAATCACTTACTCAGGTATTTTTGTTCTAGCATAACTTCTGTCAGAATTCGAAGAATCAAATACTGTTATAATTATTGAATATTGTTCAGAACACTATCTTGCACACAGAAAATCAGTAAATACTGGGTGATTAAATAAATATGTGCCTCTATGTAACTTTTTAAATCACTGTGCCAAAATATGCCATCTATATATCTCTTTGACCTTTATTTCCCTGCCGTGGAATATCAATTATTTCTCTTTGCCCTTCGACTCTCTCAGATAAGGAAAATGTTTTGCATATTATTAACCCACAATAGTGAAAAAATTTCTGTAAAATACAGAGGAATGACTTGGGAGGAAGGGATGGAAAAGAAAGGGACTCTGAATTCTCAAATAGTCATTTAATCTAAAAAGGGCTTACAAGACTGAAAAGGGTTATATGAGCCTTGTATTGGAGTGATGAAGTGAAAGAAAGAGACACAAAATACTAGAGATGTGAGGAAGTAGTAACCAGTGAGCATGGAATGAAATATATAATTAAGTTAACAAGAAAGACATGTAAGACATACAAACACAAAGACACTTACAAGGCCCATACAGATAACAAACATGCAAATATACATGCATATGTATGCATGGCCACAAATATTTACACAAATCTGCACATTTACAAAGCCCTATCACTTGTCAGAACTCAGGCATTACACATGTGACATAGACAGCTGGGTACCAAAGGAAGCTGGTATTTTCTACAAAAGTTCACCTGTGTCTGCAAAGATGTTTTCAGTGACATCAATACCTACAGAAAAACTCAGAACACAAGCAAATAACAAGAGGCAGCTATTTTACTTCAACTGAGAATATACTGAAATCCCATTTTCAAATGAAATATGGTCTAGTAGCTTTGATCTCATTAAACCCAATTCATCATGCTACATGTGATTCATTTATATGGAATACCAGATTTAGATACCGATTAATAATTTAAGAAAAGACCTCAACACATTTATTTGGTGGAAAAAATGTTTAGGAAGCACCTTAAGATAATATTCTTATATTTACTTCTCAGCTGATGGTGTCTTGAACACCCACACACCCACTTTCAGTTAACAATGTGCCAGGAACTATTATCTTTGTTTTTACCTTCCCACACATAATTGTATTCCTTCTTCCTCAAAGCTTGTTTTTCAGGTTGTAAAAAGACTGGCACACAATGTCTATTTCTATTAGCTTTATGACTAAATTAGTAAGACAATTCCAGCTGATAAAGTATATTTTAAAAGTTAGTGCTCATGATTTATAATAATGAAATCAAGAATACCAGATCATTTGAAATGGATTTACATTAAAGAAATTCTTTTCAACAAAGAAACTTTTTAAATACGTTAGTATGTAGGAAACTTTCAGCATAAGAGACAGTTATAAATTTACAGAAGACTTTGATTTTTTTCAGGATATTTGATGAAATATTAGTGCTATATAATAGTACATAAGATTAAGACATATTTTGACTTTTCCATATACAGGACTAAATTGTGAACTTAAAGTGTTAACTAAATTAACAAATTTTCTATGAGAAGAACCCCTATTTATAATAAACCCAGGTTTATAAGGAACATAGTCTTTTGTATGAGTCTGCGGTGGAAGGACCTGACAAAAGAGGTAGAAGATATCCCTAGTGTAGGTCTCCAAAGTCCATCTCAGGGACCATATATGTACCTCCCTGAGCAAAATGATTCAGTTGCTTGAGAGACCAAGAAACTATCAAATAAATAAATAAATAAATAAGTAAATAAATAAAAAGGCTTTCTGAGTTTTTTTTCCTGATATTATTTCTGAAATACACACTGTGTATTTCATCCTTGGGGAGGAGGGTCCATAATTAAAGTAGATATATCAGTTAGGATTTTACAATGATGAAGAAAAACACCAACTCTGATTTACCTAAGAAGATGGAAATTTCTGGAAAAATTGAATGTCTAGGCTGTGTAAAGAGCAGAAGCCAAGGAAATAATAGAAAGTTATAGACCATCCTCCTATGTATTCATTGGATGATTTAGATAGATGATCTTTTGAATTTGTGTATTTCCATGAAGGAAAATAATTGCTGGAGGTGAAACGTGATTGTCCTTAGGTAGGTCACCTTCCAACTTTTGTAAACCTAAGAACAGGTGAGTTCAGAGGTAGGTTGCTGTGGAATGCAGAAGAGACATCACTCCAGAGGAAGGGAAGGTACTACCAAAACAGACTGGAGACAGAAACATGTTGTGTATACATGACTGTGGTAATCAGTCTCCAAAATGGTCCCCGATAAACCTCAGGCCCTGTATAGTTTCCTGCATATTGATCTGGGCAGATGTAAAAGCCATAAAAGTCCCTGGAAATTCTACACTGACCTCTTAGATTGTTTACTCAGAAAAAAGCCAGCTACCATGCCATGAGAACACTTCAGTGGCCCTGTGGAGAGCCTTATGTGAAGAGGAACTGAGAGCACCAAGTTGCCAGCCATGAGAATGAACCGCCTGGGAAGTAGATCCTCCAGGTCCATTCAAGGCTTCAGACGACTGTCATCCCAGCCAACACGACTGCAACCTCATAAAAGGCCTGAACCAGAACCTGCCCAAGCAGACTGTTCCAAATTCCTGACCCACAGAAATGATGAGAGATAATAAATTATTATTTATTACCTATGTTATTATAATATGTATGTATATATTATTATAATATGTATATATCATATGCTATTTTCAGCTTCCAGAATTTGATGTAATTAAGTTATATAGCAATAGATAACTAATAAAGTAGCTTATAGCTGCTAAAGAGGAACATAAACTTGAGAGATTTA
>NW_011888860.1:4647354-4649292 GCF_000151845.1 Pteropus vampyrus | reverse complement strand
TTAACCTGCCCCTGATTGCACTCCTAATTTTCTTTGAATTGAGAAAAGAAATGGCCAAGCGTAGTAGGTTGACTAGAGTACTCAAAAATGTGTGTCTACCCAGAACCTCAGAATGTAACCTTATTTGTAAATAAGGTCTTTGCTGATGAGGTAAGAGGAGGTCATAATAGATTAAGGTGGACCCTCAATCCAATGACTGGTAACCTTAAAAGAAGAGAAGAGAATACAGAGATACACACAGAGAAACATAGAAAAGAAAGCCATGTAGATAGAGACAAAGATTGGAGAAATACAAATACAAGCCAAGGAATACCAAAGATTGGTGGGAGCCACCAGATGCCAGGAAGAAACAAGAAAAGATTTTCTTCCCAAAGTCTTCGTGAGGAACATGGCAGTGCCGACACCACAATTTCAGACTTCTAGACTTCAGAACTGAGAGAATAAATTTATGTTATTTTAAGCTACCAGATTGAATGGTAATTTGTTAAGGCAGTTCTAGAAAACTAATACAGCAACGTTATAGATATTGTGATTAAAAGGTTCATTGAAATGAAGTAGGGCACTTCTCTCTCTAAATGTGGGTTAAAGAACCCTTCCTGGGAAAAATATGCATGTCAGGTTCTTTTGAAGATACTTCAGGAGCCCCAAATCCTCTGTTTATTCTGGACTTCAAGTCAGAAGCAAGAAAGTAGAATTGTTAAATTATCAAAACAAGGGAGACCTGGAAACCAAGGACCCCTGCCTTAACTGGTAATGACATAACTAGTCCCTGAGGTCTCTTAAATTCTAGGGGAAAATGAACATGTTATTCCGCCTGAGAATCTCATTACTTGAACATAATAATCCAAGGTCAGAGGCACAACTGAAATAATAGATTGGCCCCACTAGGAGTCTCTAAACACCACACATGAGTCAAAGGCCCATGGAAACACTTTTTTCACTCGTGAATCATGTTTATCAGCAATAGCAAGTTAGATTATAGAAGTTAGTAGTGCGCTTTTGGTAATTGAAATGGGCACTTCACAATTGATGCATTTAGAAAAAGCTATGTTCTATGTCCTATTCTTAGTAAATCACTGCTTATTATTAGAAATTTATAAAGAGAAGTAGCAGAGTAGCAAGAAAGTCATTCCTATAGAATTTGGATGTAATTTGACTTCTTTCTATAAAGAAAACTAATATTTCTTGCTTCCTGAAATTCTTCAAATGGTTTTTTGATGATTCATAGAATCAGACTGTTGAGTTTATTTCCCCAGCTTTTGAGCAGAAAAAATCTGTAGAAGATGCTATTGTTCAAAGGATATAACATATGCCAAGTACCAGGAATATAGTGTAAGTACTTCTTAAATATTAACTCCTTCTCCAGTTACCAGAAAACCCCTTCTTTTTCTTTTTCTTTTTTTTTAATTTTCTTTTTTAGTGTAACAATAAGAGCAATATTGCCCTGAAAATTTGAGAGTCTCAAAGCTACATATCCAAAAACAATTCCTAAGTTCTCATCAATTTCCCTTTGAACTGTGATTAGTAGTACTAGTTCTAACAATTGCACATCATAGATTTTAAGGTAATTTGGTGTTCCCTTAATTTTCCTTTCTGTAGAACATAAAGCCTCGATCCTTTAGAATTTCTTCAGGGGCTTATTGTTTTATTATTTTTCTTGTTATCTACTAGAGTCACTTTAAATTTTTCACATTTTGTGAGGGCTCAAAAAAATTATATATTAATGGTGGCAGTGGAATATATATTAAAGAAACACAAGAGTTGTCTAAAGGATCTCCCAATGGTGAAAGCTGGAACTGTTTGAATAACAAAATAAAGTAGTATTGGATTAAAACCCAAAGTGTAAAATAAATATCTCTAAGCCATACTGTTATGAATTAATGATTGAATAAATAAATTGAGAGGAAAAAACAAATCTCCCATGCAGAATATAAAATA
>NW_011888860.1:4645275-4647304 GCF_000151845.1 Pteropus vampyrus | reverse complement strand
TGCACATCATAGATTTTAAGGTAATTTGGTGTTCCCTTAATTTTCCTTTCTGTAGAACATAAAGCCTCGATCCTTTAGAATTTCTTCAGGGGCTTATTGTTTTATTATTTTTCTTGTTATCTACTAGAGTCACTTTAAATTTTTCACATTTTGTGAGGGCTCAAAAAAATTATATATTAATGGTGGCAGTGGAATATATATTAAAGAAACACAAGAGTTGTCTAAAGGATCTCCCAATGGTGAAAGCTGGAACTGTTTGAATAACAAAATAAAGTAGTATTGGATTAAAACCCAAAGTGTAAAATAAATATCTCTAAGCCATACTGTTATGAATTAATGATTGAATAAATAAATTGAGAGGAAAAAACAAATCTCCCATGCAGAATATAAAATAATTTATGTAGATGTTGTGCCCTTAAGGAGGTGATGCATAATTCCCCACTCTTGAAGTTTAGGCTACATATAGTAACTTATTTTCAATAAATACAATATGGAGAAAAGGAGAGAAGTAACTTAGTGGAAAAACATGACAAACACTAGCCAAGTGATCAAGGTTAACATTAACCATTGTACATGTTGATAATATATACCCTTGACATGATGTGATAAAAATGGCATTTTACTTCTGTGGACTTCAACTCAAAAACCCATAATACCATCCTAAGAATGAGAAAAAGATCAACCTAACTCAAATGGAGGGACATCCTACAGAACGCCAGACCAGTACGCCTCAAAACTTAAGATCATCAAAGCAAGAAAAGTCTGAGAAAATTTCACAGTCTAGAGAACCCTAAAGAGACATAAAAACTAAATGTTATGTGGTATCTTGTATAGAATATTGGAATAGAAAAATAATATTAATGTAAAATATTAATAATAGAGGAAACTGGATGTGGTGTACATAGGAATGCTCTGTATTGTTTTTGCAATTTTTTTTGTAAATCAAAAACTACTCTAAATATATTTTATTTAAATATATCTAGAGAGAGATATGTATATATAGTTGGCTTCTATTCTTGGTTTTCTAGCTATAGCTAGGTAGCTTCCTCAGGAAAGTCTCCCAACTTAGCACCTAGTTAAGCCTTAGCACCCAATTAAACCTCACAAAATTTTGATAAAATAGATCCCATTGTTACAGAATTTTTACAGATAAAATAACAAGGTGGAAAACTTTAAGTAGCTTACCAAAATCCCTGCCCCAAAAGTGGTAGAACTGGAATTGGAACTCAGGCATCTTAGTTCTAGAAGTTATACTCTTAACCACTATCCCATGCCATCCCATAATATGACAGTATATATAGAAAATATAAAATAATTCACACATAAATTTTTAAAATTGATAAATTATTTTAGAAAAGTTATTTATTACAAGGTCAACATGTAAAAATTTTTATATTTCTAAAATTCCCACAAAGAACTTGCTACTTATAAAAGCATCAAAATTATGAAATATAGCAAATCTGATAGCAGACATATAAGACCTCTACGTAGAAAACAATAAAACAGACATCAAAATTACAACTAAATATTAGAAAAACCATCATTGAGAATCCCCTAAATTCTAGCTAAAAAGAAGTCCTATAATTAAGGACATACAGAAGCCACATTGAGACTGGTAGGAGGGGCAGAGACTCTGAATGGGCTGATCCCACACCCCCGTGTGGAGGTTAAAAATTGGGGGGAATCTCTCAGCTGCAGAGGTTCCCCTTGAGGATCAAGGGGTCCCAACCCCACACCAGGTTCCCCAACCCAGAGTTCCAGTGCCAAGAAGAGAAATTCCCATAACTTCTGGCTGTTAAAACTAGCGAAGATTGTAGTTGAGTGAGAAGAGAGAGGATGGCTGGATTTCCAGGTGCTCCTCTTAAAGGGCCCACATATGAATTTACTCACTGATGGACTCACTTGTTCTGAGTTTCAGTGCTGGAGCAGCAGCTTAAAAGACTCCAGAGACATATGGAGAGAAACTGAATTGTCTGAGTTCAGGGCGAAGGCTGGAGAAGCAGCTTTCTCCCAGACAGGAGTGCTAGCA
>NW_011888860.1:4644689-4645005 GCF_000151845.1 Pteropus vampyrus | reverse complement strand
AAAGGTTCACAAACACCAAACAAGCTGCATGTGGCCTAAGTGTGCTTAAAAATTTTGCTAAGGAGATTTTCAGAAAATATGGCAGAGAGATGTCTTCAGATCTCTCCTCTTAAAACAACAATAAGCTGAACATCTAAAACTGAACAAAAAAACCAGAAACTGCACACCAGCATGTCTGAGCGTGGGATCTGCACATAAGAGCTACCACAGGTCAAAACCACGGGTGTTGGGCGGTGGAGAGAAATAAAAAGCTGCCTCTCGCAGCCTCTGGAGCTCCTTGCAGAAGGAGGGGGAGGGGTGAAAGTGTGGTTACTTC
>NW_011888860.1:4642588-4644639 GCF_000151845.1 Pteropus vampyrus | reverse complement strand
GGGTGTTGGGCGGTGGAGAGAAATAAAAAGCTGCCTCTCGCAGCCTCTGGAGCTCCTTGCAGAAGGAGGGGGAGGGGTGAAAGTGTGGTTACTTCCCTGATCAGCCCTGCTTGGAAGTGCCAAGACTTAGCGGCCAGCAACAGGGCCCAGTTATCAGGACAGAAAGCAGAGAAGCGGGACTGCACAGCGGAGAAACAACAGTTGATTTTCACTGGCCCTGGTTCCAAAACCAAGGCTGAGCTGCAGCTTTCATCCCCCAACCCAGAGGGCCTCTCCCATCATACCCTCCAAGACAGAACACCAAGGAGCCCCAGGGTAATCTGAGCGAATGCTGCCAAGACTGAGGCTACCTCTAGCAGCCTCTGGAGCTCCCCGCAGGAGGAAGGGCAGGGGAGAAGGAGCAGCAAGTTCGCACTGTAAGTTCCCTGAACAGCCAAGCCTGAGAGGGTTGTGGGCTGCCCCATGGCTGACTGGCTGCAGGGCCCAGTCATCAGGGAAGAGAGCAGAGAAGCAGCCAGCAGAGAAACAACAGTTGACTCTTACTGACTGTGGTTGCAAAACCGAGGCTGAGCCGCAGCCCCCAAACACCAATCCACCATGGGGGTCCCTCTCCCCATATCCTCCAAGACCAACACCACGGAACCTCAGGGGAATCTGAGCAAATGCTACCAAAACTGTTAGAGATTCAAGAGGCTTATATGCCACCTACTGGAAACCAAAAGAAGAGAGCCTTATTTGCAGCAGGCTAAAGAGAGATCTTTGTAAAATAAATCTTCTTTCTGGAACAACAACAGAATACACTTCCATTAATGCCCAGGCAGAAAAATAGTCCATTAATCACCATGAACAACCAAGAAGACAAGGCATCTCAGAAAGAAAAAGAAAAATCTCCAGAAAATGAGCTTACAGACACAGAAATATGTGACTTAAGTGACAGAGAATTCAGGATGGTACTTCTGTAAAAGCTCAGTAAAAAACTCACTGAGTTCTGAAATGAGTCATATCAAGAATTTCAGAACTTGCAAAAACAACTAGATGAACAGAGCAGGAAGATTGAAACCCTCAAAAAGAACCAAATAGAACTTCTGGAGATAAAAAAAAAACACACACACACACACACTGCAAGAGTTGAAAAATAAAATAGTAAGCTTGGGAAATAGAGTCGACCAAATGGAAGAAAGGAATAGTTATATAGAAGACAGAAATTTAGAAATAAATTAAAAGGAAGAAGAGAGAAACTGAAGAATGAAAAATAATGAAAGAGAAATATAAGAACTAGCTGATACTATCATGAGAGGAAACATAAGAATAATGGGCATTATCAAAGGCAAGGAAAAGGAGCAGAGACTAGAAAGCATTTTCAGACAAATAGTGGATGAGAATTTCCCAAATCTAAGGAGTGAGCTAGAACTTGGAATTCAAGAAGTCAACAGAACACCCAATTATCTCAACCCAAAAAGGCCCTCAACAAGACATATTGTATTAAAGTTATCAAAAATCAAAGACAAAAATAGAATTCTCAGGGCAGCCAGGGAAAAGAAAATGGTAACGTATAAAGTAAAACCCATTAGATTATCACCAAACTTCTCAGAGCAAACTTTACAAGCCAGAAAGGAATGGAATCAAATATTTAAACTATTAAGTAAAAGGAACTACCAGCCTAGAATAATGTATCCAGCTAAGCTCTCCTTTAGATATGAAGGAGAAATTAAGACCTTTCCAGATATACAAAAATTGAGGGAATTCTCCACTGCGAGGCCTGCACTGCAGGAAATTCTGAAAGGGTCAGCTCACATAAAACAAAATAACAACAACAGAAATACATAATTAGGAGTAAAGTGACTATCAGACAAATAGAAGCAGAGGAGTGCAACTCTTACTAAGACAGCACATTATAAGCTTAAATAATAAAAGAATTGCTATAGCAAGATAGTAATGAACATTCAGGATACATAACAATGACTGAAAAGGGGAGGAATCAAAGATTCAAAATTGCAAAGGGGAAAGGAGATAAGGCATACACAGAAGAAAATGGATGACTGTATGTATAT
>NW_011888860.1:4623240-4640707 GCF_000151845.1 Pteropus vampyrus | reverse complement strand
ATTAATGTGACACACTACATAAACAAATTAAAAAATAAAATCATATGATCATATCAATAGATGCAGAAAAAGCCTTCAACAAGATACAGCATCTATTTATAATCAAAATACTCAACAAAATAGGTATAGAAGAAAAATACCTTAACATTATAAAGGCCATCTATGATAAACCCTCAGCCAACATCATACTTAATGATGAAAAACGTTCCCTCTATGATCAGGAACAAGGCAAGCCTGTCCACTATCTTCACTGCTATTCAATATAACATTGGAGATCCTAGCAAGTACAATTAGGCAAGAGAAAGATATAAAAGGCATCAAAATAGGAAATGAAGAAGTCAACATATCACTATTTGCGGATGACATGATTCTCTATATAGAAAACCCTAAAGACTCCATAAGAACACTACTAGAAACAATAAGCAAGTACAGTAAAGTCTCTGGATACAAAATCAATGTTCAAAAATCCATAGAATTTCTATACGCTAATAAAGAAGTGTCAGGAAAAGACGTGGAAAAAATAATTCCTTTTGCAATTGCAACAAAAAGAATAAAATACCTGGGAATAAATTTAACGAAACAAGTGAAGGATCTATATAATGAAAACTACAAGACCCTATTAAAAGAAATTGAAGATACAAAGAAATGGAAAGATATTCCATGTTCTTGGATTGGAAAAATCAACATAGCTATATTATCTATAGCATTATCCAGATTTAATTCAATCCCCATCAAAATCTCATTGGCATTTTTTAAAGAAATAGAAAAAAAAATCATCAGATTTGTATGGAAGCATAAAAGAGCTAGAATTGCCAAAGCCATCCTAACAAAAAAGAACGAGGCTGGAGGATCACTCTGCCTGACTTCAAATTATACTACAAAGCCACAGTAATCAAACGGCTTGGTATTGGCAGCAAACAGATATATGGACCAGTGGAACAGAACTGAGAGTTCAGAAGTAAACCCATATTTATATGGGCAAATAATTTTTGACAAAAAAAAACAAAAATATTCAGTGGAGAAAGGAAAGCCTCTTCGATAAATGGTGCAAGGAAACTGGAAAGACGCCTGCAAAAAAATGAAATTACACTGTTGTCTATCACCACACACCAAAATTAACTCAAAATAGATTAAGGACCTCAATATAAGACCTGAAACAATAAAATGCATAGAAGAAAACATAGGAACTAAACTCAAGGACCTTGAACTTAAAGAGCATTTTATGAATTTGACCTCAAAAGTAAGAGAAGTAAAAGAAAAAAATAAATGAATGAGACTACACCAAACTAAAAAGTTCTGTTCAGCAAAAGAAATCGTCAACAAGGTAAAGAGATAACCATCCAAATGGGAAAATATATTTGCAAGCAACACCTCCAATAAGGGCCTAATATCTATAATATACAAAGAACTCATACGATTCAATAACAACAAAAAAACAAACGATCCAATCAAAAAATGGGCAGAGGACCTGAACAGATGGTCTACAAACATATGAAAAGATGCTCAACATCGCTAGCTATTAGGGAAATGCAAATCAAAACCACAACGAAATACCATCTGATACCTGTTAGAATAGCTATAATCAACAGGACAATTAATAAAAAATATTGGAGAGGATGAGGAGAAAAAGGAACCCTCATACACTGCTTGTGGGACTGCAAATTCATATAGCCACTAGGGAAAACAGTATGGAAGTTCCTTAAAAAACTAAAAATTGATCTACCATATGATCCGGCAATCCCACTGCTGGGTATTTACCCCAAAGACTTGAAAACCCATATCCAAAAAAATATTTGCAAACTAATGTTCATAGCAACAGCAGTATTCACAGTGGCCAGGACATGGAAGAAAATGACATGTCCTATGATAGATGATTGACTAAAGAAGCTGTGACACATATATACAATGGAATATTGCTCAGACATAAGAAAAGATGAAATACTACCATTTGCGACAACATGGATGGACCTCGAGATAATCAGGCTAAGTGAAATAAGCCAGACAGAATAAGTTGAAAATAAGTTATATCCCACATTATATCACTTATATGTGGGATATAAACCTAAAAGCAACAAATGAACATAACAAATAGAGACTTAGGAACATGGACAATGGACTAGTGGTTACCAGAGGGTAGGAGGAGTAGAGAGGTAAACGGGGTAAATTGGGTCAAATATAGGGAAATAGGGGGAGGGTAAAGTGGATAAAGGGGATCAAACATGTGGTAACCGAAAGAAACTGGACTTTGGGTGGTAATCACTCAATAAAATATATAGATATCAAACTATAATATACACCTGAAAATTAAATCATTGTATTAACTAATGTTACCCCAATAAACTTAATTAAAAATTAATTGATTAATTAATTAATTAAAATTTGCTAAGCATCTCAAGCTCAGCACTAATTGCAGGAGACTTCAGTTCACAGTTTAGTCTCTCCCAGGTACCTCCAAACCCAGTACAAGTGACAACCAACTTCAGGTCACTTTGTAGCTCATACTGGTGTACTTAACCAGGGCACAAGTATCAGTTGACCTTGGTCTACATCACACACCAGATTCAGACCATACCAGAGCACTGCTCATCCACCTATAAACAACACAACCAATGAGCAGATTTGACAGGCAGCTGCTAAAACAAATCCTGCTCCATAGAGTCGATCCCTGCAAAATATCTCCTCCACTCTTGTCATAGCCAGTCCTCACAATCAGTCAGCCTGAGGATCAATCACTCCCGTAGATGTGCCAACAACAACAACCAATGCACAGCTACAACAATAGGGAACCCACAACCCTCACACAAAAAAACTTGAAGCACCCAGCTCAGATGACCAAGGAGACTGCACCACTGGGCCTCACAGGACACCTGCTTCATAAGGCCAGTCTATGAAGACTGGAAGACATAAGAGCCCTACCTAATACATAGAAACAAAAACAGGTAGGTGGGAGCAACCAAAATGGAAAGACAAAGAAACATTTTCCAAATGAAATAACAGAATAAAGCTTCAGAAAAGGAGCTAAACAAAATGGAGACATGCAATCTACCAGAAGCAGACTTCAAAACACTGATTATAAGGATGCTCAATGATCTCAGTGAGAACTTCAACAAAGAGATAGGAAATGGAGACAGAAAACATAAAAAAGAACCAGTCAGAAATAAAGAATAAATAACTGAAATAAAGAATACATTAAAGGAAATCAATAGTAGATTAGATGAAGTAGAGAATTAACCAGTGAAAAAAACTGAGGACAATTTAAGGGGCCTCCGAGAAAACATCAATTGTACCACCCTTTGTATGATAAGGGTACCAGAAGGAGAAGAGAGAGAGCAAGGAATTGAAAACCTATTTGCAGAAATAATGATGAAAAACTTCCCTAACCTGGCAAAAGAAATAGACATACAAGCCTAGGAAGCACAGAGAGTCCCAAAGAATATGAACCCAATGAGGCCCACATCAAGACACATCATAATCAAAATGGCAAATCTTAAAGACAGAATATGTTAAAAGCAGCAAGAAAAAGGCAGTTAGTACTTACAACGGAGCTCTCATAAGACTGTCAGCTATTTCTCAACAGAAACTTCACAGGCCAGAAGGGATTGGCACAAAATATTCAAAGCAATGATAAGCAAGGACGTACAACCAAAATTACTCTACTCAGAAAAGCTATCATTTAATAATTGAAGTACAGAACAAGAGCTTCGCAGACAAAAAAAAAAAATGCTAAAGGACATTAGCACCACCAAACTAGTATTATAAGAAATGCTAAAGGGACTTTTTTAAAATGAAGAAGAAAAAAATAAAAATATGAATAATAAAATGACAATAACTGCATATCTATCAAGTTACTATAAATGTATATGATTAAATGTTCCAATCAAAAGAAATATGGTGGCTGAGTGGATAAGAAAACAAAACCCTTACATATGCTGCTTACAAGAGACTCACTTGAAATTGAAAGACACACAGACTGAGAGAAGAGGGATGTTTCATGAAAATGAAAACAAAATAAAAGGCTGGAGTAGCAATACTTATACCAGACAAAACAGAATTTAAAACAAAGGCTATAACAAGAGACAAAGAAGGATCTAGTAATCCCATTTCTGTGTATTTATCTGAAGAAACCCAAAACACTACTTCAAAGAGACATATGCATCTAGTTCATTGCAGCATTATTGACCATAGTGAAGATATGGAGGCATCTGGGTGTCCATCAATGGATGAATGAATAAAGAAGTGATACATATATGCAATGAAATATTAGTCAACCTTTAAAGAGAATGAAATCTTGCCATCTGAAAGAACACAGATGGACCTAGAGGGTATTGTGCTGAGTGAAATAAATCAGACAGAGAAAGACAAATACCACATGATTTCACTTATATTTGGAATCTAAAGAACAAAATAAACAAACAAAACATAAACAAACTCATAAATACAGAGAACATTTTAATGGTTGCTAGATGGAAGGGAGGTTCAGGGGATGGGTGAAAAAGAGAAGGAGTTAAGAAATACAAATCGGTAGTTACAAAACATTTATTGGGATATAAATTATAGCATAAAGACTATAGTTAATAATATTGTAATAGTATGTATAGTGTCAGATGGGTATTAGATTTATTGGGGTGATCACTTCATAAGTTATATAAATGTCTAATAACTACATTATGCACCTGAAACTAATATAATACTGTATGCCAACAGTAATTGAAAAATAAAAAATATGTATTTAAAAAAAGAAAAAAACATTGAGAAAAATTTTAAAAGATCTAGATAAATGTAGGGAAATAATATGTTTATTCATTAGAAGACTTGATATTATAAAGATACAAATTTCTCTCAAACTTCTAATGAATCAATTCAATTACAACAGAATGGGTGTATGTTTGTGTCACTTTATTAATTATCCTAAAATTTAAATTGAATGCAAAGGATTTACAATTGTCAAGATACTATTCAAGATAGAATAAGAAGAGGAAGGATTTTTTAATCACTTTATATAAAGATTTATTTTAAAGCAACATTAATTATGGCAATGTGATATTAATGCCAGAATATATAAACAGATAACTGGAATTGATTTTAAAAGAGTCTCAGAAAAGGATTCATGAATATATGGAAGTTTAATTTAAAATAAAGTTAGAACAGAGAGATGGGGGAAAATGGCATAGATGATAGAGGCTTTGTTTATCCTTCTTGTGACTAAATCAAAGTTGTGACAGAAACACGGAGCAAACAGCAAAGAAACTCACCTGGGATCTAGATGAACAGAAGCACTTCAACTAGGGAGAGAATTAATCAACCTGCAACGGTAGAAGGGAGGAAGGAGTGAAGAAGCAAGGCAGCCTGGTCCTAAGTGGTTGAGTGGGACAGAAGCTGCAGTAGTGGCAGCAGGTAGATGCAGACGCCTCTCAAAGGAGCCTGTCCACAACTGGACTTTTATGGTGATGAACCTGCTTGCTCTGAGCACCAGTGCCAGGTTGGCTGCTCAAGGGGCACCAGGGACTTATAAGGGGACAGTGAGGTGTTAGAGTGAAGACCAGAAACTAGGCTCTCTTCCAGCAGAAGTGCTGACAGTATCCATTGTTTCTCTGTTGAGCCCTCCCCCTCTCCCAGGGTGCAAATGCAATGCCACAGCCATAGTTGAGACGTCGTCAAACTGAATAACAGAGGTTGCTCCACTTAGAAGATTCCCTGAAACTCCCCCTTCCCTAACTCATAGCCCCAGTGAGACCATATCCAGATATGTCCTCAAGAGGTTTGGTGCTCCTTGTTGAGCAGTGCTAAGACTCACACTGGTGGCAGTTGGCCTCAGTTTCTGGTATGATTTTAGAGGCAACTATAAGCACAGCATCTGTGGATTGCTTGCTGAATCTTAACGGGTGGCTCCGGAGGGGCACTGGCTGGGGCTAAACTTGACCTTCAGCTGAACCTCTTTCAGGACTGTGCCATTGGACATCTACTACACAAAACCACACTAATAAGCTTGGCAGACTTAGGAGTTTGTTTGCTTAATGCATAGAAACAGACACAGAAAGGCAGCCAAAATGGGACGCAAAGAAGTAGAAACCATATGAGAGAACGGAACAAAGACCCAGGAATAATGGAGTCAAGCAATCTAACAGATGCAGAATCCAAAACACTGGTTATAAAGATGCTCAATGAACTTATGGGAAGTGTAGATGAATTCAGTGAGAACTTTACAAAAAGATTAACAAAAAAAAAACATAAAAATGAAAATGGAAATTATAAAAGGGAACCAGTCTGAAATGAAGAACACATTACCTGAGGTGAGAAGTATATTAAGTGGAATAAACAAGAGAATAAACAAAGTGAATAAAGGATCAAATGTCCTATCTAGAGAATGGAAAAGCCAAGGACACTCAATCAGAATGGCGAAAGATGCCAAGACTATAAAAATAATTTAGGGAGCATATAGGACACTATTAAGGGTCAAAATATCCATCTGATCAGTATACATGAAGGAAAACAAGATGCTGAACAGCTGTTTGAAGAAATAATGATAGAAAACTTCCCTAACTTGGTGAAGGAAATGGAAATAAAAACCTAGGAAGCTCAGAGAATCCCAAAAACCAGGGATCCAAAGAGGCCCATGCCAAGACACAGCATAATTAAAATGCCAAAGGTTAAATACAAAGAAAGAATGTTAAAAGCAGCAAGAGAAAAGCAGTTAGTTACCTACAAGGGAGAATCCATAAGACTGGCAGCTGATTTCTCAAAAGAAACTATGCAGGACAAAAGGGCTTAGCATAAAATATTCAACGTGATGAAGACCCAGGATCTACAACTAAGAATACTTTATCCAGCAAAGCTATTATTCAGAGACAAAAGACAGATAAAGAGCTTCCCAGACAAAAATAAGCTAAGAGAATTTATTATCACCAAGCCAGTATTATAGGAAATGTTGGAGGAACTTTAAGAAGAAAAAATATCTATCAAAATAAGCAATGGTAATAATTACATTGCTATCTACAAATACCTCAAATGAAAAAGAATTAAATGCTCCGACCAAAATATAGAGTAGCTGAGTAGATAAGAAAACAAGACCCCTACATATGCTGCCTACAAGAGACTCACTTCAGATTAAAAAAGACACACAGAGACTAAAAGGAAAGAGATAGAAAAAGATATTGCCTTGATGGACCTAGAGGGTATTGCACTGAATGAAATAAGTCAGATAGAGAAAGATAAATATTGCATGATTTCACGTACATGTGGAATCTAGAGAACAAAATAAACAACAACAACAACAAAAATAAAAATAAATTCATAGATACAGAGAATATTTTGAGACTACTAAAGGGGGGTGGGGAGGATGGTGAAAAAGGGCAAAGGGATTAAGA
This sequence comes from Pteropus vampyrus, assembly GCF_000151845.1. Lineage (NCBI taxonomy): Eukaryota > Metazoa > Chordata > Mammalia > Chiroptera > Pteropodidae > Pteropus > Pteropus vampyrus. Next base: position 4,633,343 of record NW_011888860.1, on the reverse strand, counting down.
AGTACAAATAGATAGTTACAAAATAGACATGGAGATATAAAGTGTAGCATAAGGAAAATAGCTAATAATGTTGTAATAAATATGTAAGGGGGAAGAAGAGTACTAGATTTAGTGAGATGATCACTTTGTGAGATATATAGAATTATATAGATCTCTAATCACTATGTCGTACAACTGAAATTAATATATTATTGTATGCCAATTATAATTTTTAAAAAACTCATTGAATTATACAATATAAATATGAGCAAATAATTGTCTATTATATTTCAATAAAGCCAGGGAAAAATTTTTAAAAACAAATAAAAATAAAATAAAGTTAGAACAATTGGGGAAAAGCAGACTTTTCAATATATAGTCTTTAAACAATTAGATAAAATATAGGAAAAAAGCAAAACATACCCCTACTCACACCATATATAAATATCAGAAATTAGTGTAGTATACAATGTCAGAGAATTTGCTCATGAATTCATAAAGATATGTCACTAAGTACACAAACTTAATTGCACACAGATAAAAATAAGTAATATACAGAAGCATTTGTATAATGTGCTAATTCTATTCTTAGAGAAAAACATATGACTTTTAAAAACAGAATTTTTAATTACTTTTAATCTGTATTTTTCCAGATTTATTGATGTATGTTTAGCAAATAAAAATTGTATACATTAAAAAATATTATTGTGGTGTAGATATAAATGTAAAAGGCAAAACTATAAATTTTTAAATTGCAATATAAGAGAATTTCTTCTTGACTTTGGCATAGGAAAAAGTTTTTAAACAGGACACAAAAAGAACTATACATAAAGAAAAAGATTTAAAAATTAAACTACAAAAAATTAAGAACTTATATTCTTCAAAAGATATCAAGAGAGTAAAAGGTAAACCAATGTACAGAAGAAAATATAACATACATATTTGAATGTATTTTAAAAACTCCTACAAATCGAAAAGAAAAAAAAACTCGACAATCCGAAGGAAAAATAAGCAAGAGTGAAACGTACTTCATAAATAAGACATCTGAGCAGTCAATTAATGTATGAAAATATTTTCAATTTTAGAAGAAATCAGATAAGTGCAAATTAAAATCACGAAAAGCTATTAATAGAAATCCACTAATGGCTAAAATTAAGACTTACAACCAAATGTTATCAAGGATGTAGAGCAACAGTAACTACCATACATTGATGATGAGATTAAAAACTCAGACAACCGCTTTGGAAACAGGTTGAATTCAGCTTCTAAAATTGAACATATGCACACACTATGATAGGAATTCCACTGCTAAGCATATCTCCAAGAGAAATATATGCATATGTGCAGCAAAAGACATTTACATTTATGCATATTATTTATAAGCATCTCAAACTGGAAAAAGCCCAAATGCATATCAAATCTAAAATGGGTTACAAATTGTGGAATACCCAAACAACAGAATACTGCACATCAGTGAAAATGAGCCAACCAAGTCTGCATCAACACAAACAGAACATTGAGCAAAAGAAGGAAAAAAAAATAAAATATTTATGGTATGGTTTGATTTTTATGAAGTTCTACAACAGGGAAAACCATAATTGATAACAAGAGTTTTGTGCTTCAATGAAAAAAACTACAAAGAAAAGAAAGCATATTTTATGAAAGTCAAAGAGTACTTACTTTGGGGGCATGATCGGTGACCTGGGTTTAGTGATTGGTAAGTAGGCATAATGTCCTGGCTGTTTTCATTTTGCATTTTATAATAATTCATGGAGTTGAACATTTTTGTATTGTGTACTCCTTAACAAAAGATATTTTCAATTTAAAAATACAAATTATTTTACTTTAGCATTTAAATATATTTTATTTCATATATTTAAAAGTTTTGTAAGGCACACTATGATGTTATTTTTTTCAATCCTGTCACAAGTCAGAACATGAGAACTTTAGGATCCCATCCTCACATATACTTAGCTTACAAAATAATTAATCAAAATGAAAGTGAAATAGAATTTTATATTAGGAAAAAGATATATTTACTAAGGCTAACTAGAACTTTAATTACAAATTTCACATGATTTCCAATAAAGTCTTCTCGCAGAAGGCAAGACTATAATCACTCTCAGTACTATACAGTGTCCCCATTGTGCTATTAGACAAGATGGTAATTAGCATGGTCACAACTATAACTGTCAAGCATGAAAGCAATGTTGAGTATGCTTCCGACACAGCTGCTATCAGCATGAGATGGAAGAATTGAAAATGTTGCCAAGAAATCAATCTCTTCCATCAAAACTGAGATGACTCTGAGCAGTAGTTCAGTTATAAGAACAAACACAGATATAATTAATTGCTACCTAGAAAATTAATATAGAAGGCTCCATTCTGTTATTTACCTACGGCTTATGTGCAGGTGTTTTAAATGCCTGCCAAAACATAGCATAAGGTGTTTTAGGAAGCAGGAAAGGGATAAATGGCATTTTTCTGAGTACACAAAAGGAATATATCAGCTGTCAAAACTAGTTGCAATCAGGACCATCCCTTTATTTGAAAGATTCTTTTTTTTTATTATAAAGGCTTCCCATTTCCAGAAATTAAGAATGAAGGTGACTGCAACACCAAATGGGCAGTAGTGGGTCACTGATACAGGACAAAAAGTCAGATGCCAACATTCTCACAGAATTGTGAGAATAGCTAAGAAATTGACTCGTTTGGCTTATGTCACCTAGTGTCTGACTCTAGGGTGCGCAGGGCCTCAAGCGATATTTTTTTTGTAGCACCCCTTTCAATGAAAAAAAAAAGAAAGATTAAAAATACATGTAAAAATCTATGGTCTACGAAAGATATGGGTAGCAGGACTAGACACAGAAAGAATTTTAACTACAATACAGTTCTGAAAAAGTTTTATTCAATTTGGTGGAGAATTCTAGAGAGAATATTGGCTATGAGAGTCTTCTGTCAGGCCGAAATGGCCAGGCCTTAGATACCTCACTTATTCATTCACCAGTTATGGGCTTCCCTAGAAAGTATGTGATCCAGAGTGGAAGAACTTTGGGCAACTGAGATAAGTCTTGAAGGAACTGGGAGCTGGAGACTGCCGCTGACTGCAATGCCCATAGCTCAGCAGCAAGTGTTTCTCTGAAGGGATAGCTGTGTGGTGCATCTCTGTCACCACTGCTCACCCCTGGTTCTACTCAAACTGACTTCTCCATAAACGTTCAGATGCCAGCCTCCCCAGGATTGCCACAGGCCTCTTTTCAAGAAACGAAACTTAAAAGAGACAGGATATGGAAGTTTCTTAGGATGGCATCTGATACTCATTGTCCTTCTCCTTTGCTATCTATTCTGGAGTTCTTCACCTTTTGCTACCAACTATGCTGACCTTGATAGCTGCCTTAGTCAGCTTGCACTACTGTAACAAAAAGCTGTATATCATGTGGCATAAACGAAAAACTTATTTCTCCAATTTTTGGAGTCTGGAAAATCTAAGATCAAGGTGCCAGCCAATTTAGTTCCTGGTATGAACACTCTTCTAGGCTTGCAGATGGTCATCTTCTTGCTATACCCTTTCATGGTAGAGAGAGAGCTGTGGAGTCTTTTCTTCTTTTTATAAGGGCACTAATCCCATCATGAAATCCCCGTCCTCATGACCTCATCTAAACCTAATTATCTCCCAAAGGCTCTATCTCCAAATTCCATCATATTGCGGGATAGGATTTCAACATATAAATTTTGAGGGCCTACAATTTGGTCCATAGCAATGGCTTACCTGATGTCATGAAACACATACTCATCATTGAAGTCCCTGAACCACAGTCATCATGCCCTTCTCAGACTGAGGTTGCTTTAACTGTTTATAGTCACAAGAGAGCAAAAGATAACCAAGAAGCATTTAAATAGATTACATAATTATACATAGGATCACCTCTACAGCCATAGAAAGGGAGAGAAGCGCTGATATTACTATTGGTGGGTGCCATAGGTGTATGGACTACCTGTTTATGTGGAGTTTTTTGTGTCTTCTGAATCTGTGCTCTTCCATCTTATAATAGATTATTGTTAGTACTACCTGACTTTATGATTTGATGAGACTTAAAGGACCCAGTTCATGATAATTAGTTCTGTCCATGTGGTTATGTGTGTCCCATGCTCAGACCTAGTAGTTTGTCAAGATCTATTTTTCAAAAAGTATATAATTCCCTAATGAAAATGTTATTACCTTTTTCCAGACCCTGGGAGCTTATATTATAAAACCTTTTCCAATCACTGATATCTCTAAAACATAGGTTCTGACAGATTGCATAGTCCAAAAAGCAGGGCCGTTTGTTCCATAGCTTTGACCTGTTCAAAGCTCTTTTCTATTCTGGTCAAACTCAATGCTAGCAAACTTTTTTTCTCACTCAGTGTATCTGCTGAGCAGAATCTCTTGGTGTGAAATATGTTGCTCCTAGAACTAAAGAGGCTCACCAGACATTGTGGTTTTTTTGTTCATGGTAGAAGAATCAATATCTAATAATATCTAATAATTTACATTTTACTTTGGATGAGGATGTACTGGCAGGCTCTTGACCACTGAACCTCTAAAATTTCACTAAGTGGTTAGCCTCTGAATCTTCTCCGGATTGATATCCTACTCTCTGGAGCAAATTTGTTTTACTAGGCCTGCAGCAGAGCTAGCCACCTCTTGCTCATCCAGCCAGATCAGCATAATATTATTGATGTGATGAATCAATGTAATGTTCTTCGGGGTATCAAAAATTGTCCCAACCTCTTCAGAATACATTATGACAGAGAGAAGTAGAGTTATCATATCTCTGGAGCATAACTATGTAGCTACAACTATATTAATCTACCCTATAAAAGACACTTCTTTGGCATGTTGGCTGTGATTAGAGCTACTATTTACTTGAAGTCACAGTAATGCATAGTCATCCTACAGGATCCATCCAGTTTCTGCACTGGTCAAACTGATGAATTAGAAAGAAGACTACCATTCCTTCATCATTTAGGTCCTTAATAGTAACTCACACCTCTTCCATCTACACTCCATCTCTTATGTCATTATTGTTTTCTATTTACTATCTTGGCTGGGAAGAGGCATTTCATTTAGCCGTTACCCCACATACCAAGAATCCAATATATGGTAGTGTCGACATCTAAGTATGTCAATCCCAATTGTATATTCAGGGAATGAATAAATGATGATTATGTATTTTGGATACTTGGTAGATCTATAAGCTAAACCTTGGCCAGCATCCCATTTTTCACCTGGTCCCATATGTCTCCATTCTATGACTCTGGTATGTAGGTCAACTTAGACCCTATATCCAAGTGTTCTAAAATGTCTGGATATGCTCCTTCACCTGTGTGTGCCATTGTTTGAGTAAATGGTCATAGGCAATATTGAAGAACGACTGGAAAAATAAGTATACTATATACTTGAATTGATGTTACAGCATACTTCCTCCTAGAGGCCCGATGAGTTCTTCAGTCAGTGGACTCCAGTATGAAAACAGAATTTTTGCAGAGTGACCACTCTCAACCTTCTGTTTGTCTATTCTTAATTTCTTTTGGTTATATATACTTACCAACACCTTTACTGAATCCAGGTTGTCCCGTTTACAATGCTGTGTTCAAGTAAACATCTTCACAACTCTTTCTGCATCAAATTCCCTGGGCTGCCACTCCAGTGACTACAATAATTGAGAGTCTCTGACTTCTAGTGGTTAAGTACCATCGCTCGCCCTCCATTGCTTCAGACTTCTCTCATCTCCATGGTCATGAGGGAACCTAATTGTTAATGCCTTCTCCTACATTAAGCCCTGGCTACAAGGAAGAGCCACCATTGAACATTGTTTTAGAAATGTACATGTACTCACCAGCACATTCTTTATGACCGTAATAAATAGTGTGTCTTTTGGACTTTCTTATGAAACATAATTGTTTGGAGAGTATTCTGGCCATACGTAGTAGATCCATTCCACTATTCCCAGTTCCCTAAGCCTTTTAATCTCTTCCTCCACATTGGCCATGGCAATTCTGGCATTTCAACTTCACTCAGCATGGGCCATAACATTATTCATACTTTTAGGAGCCATGCTAACAGCAACTTCTCACCATCCCTTGAGACCTTTACTACTGTTAAATTCTGTATTTTTGGAAAGTACTCCCAAATCAAAACATTCTTTGTTATTCAATTTTATGTTAAGGACCACCTTGATTAAACAACCTCTACTCCCATGGAGACTTTCCAGTTCCTACCAACGTATGCTCCTATGTTTTACTGCTCCCTTTTGATACAGTCTCTTCACCCCTTATCAGATCCAGAATATATCTGCTAGAGGTATGCTACCACTTAACCTTAGTTACAGTTCTGAAAACATCCAGGAAGATTTATGAGGGAAGATCCTGAGAGGCACAGCTTGCCTTGTGCATTGTTTTATAACAGGCAGAATTCTAAAAGGAGGAGATGGACCCCATCACCAGCCTCAGTATGTTCAGAGGAGTATGGAGAAACAAAACCTTGAGAAAAATCCACCCAGATCTCTCCATCCTTTTATGTCAGGGAACCAGATTTTCCCAGTGTTCTAATCTTGATATAATAGATCCATCTTGGTTGGGTTTTTAGTCATCTTTGAAGATTAGCCCTTGGTCCCCTACTTTCTTCAATCTCTGTCTAGAAGAGTTCAGAACTTCTTTATATGCAACAAAAGAGGCTCTTTGGATTTATATCTAGCTTGCTATCACCTATTATTTTCTCTCAGATTTTTATTATCTTTCTATGGAGCCTCAGTGTAATTTAGCAATAACCACCAAGTTCTGTTATTTTTATAGCTACTATTTTCTTCATTCATCTCAAACTTCTCATACGTTTCTTTCCATTGGCATAGCATCCCAATTTATCACAAGTTAGAGCTTAAACAATTGTACTTTCACTTATAATTAATGATGAGGATCTCACTGCCGATCAGGCTGTGAGTGATCAAGCCCCCAAAACCCATTTTATTACCTGTTTTCTTAGAACACTCCTTGGAAATAGACTCTGGGATATAGTTTCAAGGTTCAAAATGGATATTAGGAATCAACACTTGTGAAAGGAATGAGTAAGAAAAAACACCAACTGGAAAGCAAAGTGAAAACATGATAGATCTGACAAAACCTTGGCCAATACAACAAAGAGCTCTGTCTCAATATTGTACATAGTGGGAATAAAAAAACATCATGTTTCCTCTATTTGTAGTCCCCTCACTGTTTCCCACATGCTACAGGACCTTTAATCTAGCTGTCTATAGTGAAAAACCAAGTAGAGGAGAATAGAGTAGATGGAGGAATAGAATGGACTCCTCATAAAGAAAGTAGGAAGGACATGTTATACTGCTTTGAAGACCCCAACACATTTCTGTTCTTGGTTGATGAAGATGGGAGAGTCCAATGTAGGATAACAAAATCATATGTAAAATAGTTTCTCAATCCAGGTACTCAAATGAAATACAGGCGTTTCACAAGGCATTGATGGCTATAAATATTTGCAATGATTTTTTTTATAATGATGGCACATTTAACACAGTTAAAATTTTATTTGAATACTATTTATGAGTCTTTCTTTGTAAATATTGTTGGGAGAAATACTCCATGGGTCTCTAATGTTTCTATATGTCTTGTGGGCAGACTTACTGACACATTTTTCTTCTACTCTATGTTATGATGTTTGGAGAGTGAACGGCCATAGGAAATAGATATATCATCTCTCTCTGAAGCAGAGGGAAGATTTGTTTGCTGTCCAGTGTAATAAAGAAAATATTTCTTTTCAGAGCAAATATTGGGCAGGATTGCTTGCAGCCACCTAATAAAATTGGAGTTTCCTAAGTTTGGGGTTCCTTAGCTGTGATGTAAATGTACTGCTTACACAGTATCCATCTGGACCAACCTCTGTACTGTTCCTGTGGCATTTGGTGGGGGCAGGGCAAGGGGTCAACTGCAAATGTGACACTCATACTGTCTGCTATGTAAAGAGTAATAAAACCCTTTATCTTTGATCAGGGGTTTCATGTTTCTGTCACTACCCATGAAAATGTAGCAGGATAATGTAGCTTGCAAGAAGGATAAAGTTTCAGACTCTTCACATTTCTTGATAAAATTCCATATTTAAAATTAATATTTTGACATGTATGACCTCATCTTTCTTTAGAGAGTGCTCTATACTAGTAATTCCTCTTAATATTGCAAGGTAGACAATATAAAGATATTGATTCCTAATTTTAGTATGGTAGATTTATTGGAATATAACCTTCAAAGACTATGATTATGGTTTCTTTTCTGAAATATGGCTAGTTGACAGCCAAAAATAAGAATGTTAATGGGCTGTTTTTCTATTATTTTCCAGCAAGATACTTGGATTTGGAGAAATTATTTATTCACTTTCCTAGTTTTGTGGACTTTCATAGTTTTGGGGCCTCCAAAATTCAGAGAAAAGAATTGGAAAAAAGGAGGGTACTTTGGCCATCCTTATCTGTATCAACTGAAAAGTGACTCTCACCTGAGTCATACCACTAAAATCTCTTCTTTCTAATCCCATTTCAGTCCTCTGGCAGACTATGTAAAGTTTGTTTTAAAATGTACATGGGGAGTTTTTGGAAAGGAAACATGGCGGAGTAAAAGACATTCCCAGATCTCTCTCCTTGAAACAACAATAAGCTGAACATCTAAAACTCAACAAAAAATGCCCAAACTGCACACCAGCACATCTGAGCATGAGATCTGCACATAAGAGCTACCACAGGTCAGAACCCTGGGTGTTGGGGTGTGGACTGGTAGAAATAAAGAAGCTGCCACTCACAGCCTCCAGAGCGCCCTGCAGGAGGAGGGAGAGGGAAGAAGGAGCAGTGACTTCCCTGAACAGCTCTGCCTGTTGGTGCTGTGAGTTCCACGCAGCCAGGAGCAGGGCCCAGTCATTAGGGAAGAGAGCAGAGAGCAGAGAAGCAGGGACAGCAGAGAAACTACAGTTGATTTTTACCAGCCGCGGTTGCAGACCAAGGCTGAGCCACATCCTTCATCCCCTAATCGAGAGGGCCCCTCCCCCAATACCCTCAGAGACTGGACACCACAGAGCCCCAGGGGAATCTGAGCAAACGCTACCAAAACTGTTACTAACTCTGACAGAGACTGAAACTGAGGGTAGCAAGTGTGATTAAATATCCACAAAAAAATTAAAAGGCATTTTTAAGGCTTTATTAAAAGCAGGGATACAAGAGGCTTAGATGCCACCTACTGGAAACCAAAAGAAAAGTGCCTTCTTTGCAGAAGACTAAAGAGAAATCTTTATATAAGAAATCTTCTTTCTGGAAAAAAAGCAAAATGTATTTCCAGTAATATCCAGGCGAAGAAATAGTCTATTAAACACAATAAACAACCAAGGTGACAAGGCATTTCAGAAAGAAAGAGAAAAATTTCCAGAAAATAAGCTTACAGACATAGAAATATGCAATTTAAATGGCAGGGAATTCGGGACAGTACTTCTGAAAAAACTCAGTGAATTCCAAAATGAGTTATATCAACAATTTCAGGAATTAAAAAAAAACACTTAAAGTTAAGCAAGGTCGAGCCTGATTAGTACTTGGATGGGAGACCACCAAGGAAGACCAGGTGCTATAGGCATAAAAAATAAAAATAAGGAATCGAAAGCTGACAAGGACCATGCAATCTAGGAGGTCATCCAAGGTTTGCCTCTCTTAAAAAGAAAAAAAAAATTTAAAGAAAAAAGACCTAGATGAGCAGAGCAAGGAGACTGAAACCCTCAAAAAGAACCAAATAGAACTTCTGGAGATGAAGAGTTGAAAAATGAAATTGAGTCAACCAAATGAAGGAAAGGATCAGTAATATCGAAAACAGAAGTCTAAAAATAAATCAGAAGAAAAAGGAGAGAAACCAAAGAATGAAAAATAATGAAAGAGAAATTTAAGAATTAGCTGATACCATCAGGAGAGGAAACATAAGAATAATGGGCATTATTGAAGGCAAGGAAATGGAGCAGGGACTAGCAAGCATTTTCAGACAAATAGTGGATGAGAATTTCCCAAATCTAAGGAATGAGCTTGAGCTTGGAATTAAAGAAGTCAACAGAACAC
>NW_011888860.1:4620049-4623190 GCF_000151845.1 Pteropus vampyrus | reverse complement strand
CAAATTCCTCAAACCAAAAAGGCCTTCACCAAGACACATTGTATTAAAAATTATCAAAAATCAATTACAAAGACAGAGTTCTCAGGGTAGCCAGGAAGAAAAAACCAGTAACTTATAAAAGAAAACCCATTAGATTATCCTCAGACCTCTCAATGCAAACCGTACAAGCCAGAAAGGAATGGAATCAAATATTTAAACTATTAAGTGAAAGGAACTACAAGCCTAGAATAATGTATCCAGCTGAGCTCTCCTTTAGATATGAAGGAGAAATTAAGACTTTTCCAGACATACAACAATTGAGAGAATTCTCCACTACGAAGCCCGTACCACAGGAAATACTGAAAGAGGTCAGTTCACATAATACAAAATGACAAAAACAAACAAACAAACAAACAAAAAAAACATACTTAAGAGTAAGGCAACGAGCAGGCAGATAAAAACAGAGGAGTGCAATTCTTACTAAGAACAAGGCATTATAAGCTTAAATAATAAGAGAATTGCTATAGCAAAATAGTAATGAACGCTCAGCATACATAGTGACAAATTGAGGCCACAGTGACTGAAAAGGGGAGGGTTCAAAGATCTAAATTCACAAAGGGGAATGAAGATAAGGCACGCGCAGAAGAAAATGGATGACTATATATATATAACTATCCTATACATATGCATAATGGTAACCACGCCTCAAAGATTCAGAACTGAAGAATATAACATAAAACAAGAAGAACCAGAGAGAAAACCCACTAAGCCAAAATAAGGAAAGCAGAAACACAAAGACAAGGAAGCAATGGAAATACCAAGCTACCAGAAAGCAAAAGATGAAATAGCTATAAGTAGACCTCATACTTCAATAATCACCATAGTGTAAAGAGACTAACCTCACCAATAGAAAGGCACAGAGCTGCAGAATGGATCAAAAAACAAAACCTAACCAAATGGTGATATATCTCAGCTCCAAAGACAAATATAGACTCAAAGCGAAAGGGTAGAAAATGATATTTCAAGCAAACGGCATTCAGAGAAAAGCAGGAGTAGCAGTATTAATATCAGACAAAACAGACTTCAAAATCAAAAAGGTAAAGAAAGATACTGAGGGACATTTCATAATGATAAAGGAAAATATGCAATAAGAAGACATAACACTTATTAATATCTAAGTTCCCAATGAGGGAGCCCAAAAATATGTAAAGCAATTACTAACAGAACTAAAAGGAGAAAAAGACCAAAACACTATCAAACAACACTATCGGATATGAACAGATCATCCAAACTGAAAATCAATAAGGAAATAACATCCTTAAATGACACATTAGACCAACTGGACATAATTGACATTTACAGAGCCTTCCATCCCAAAACAGCTGCTTATACATTCTTCTCTAGTGCACATGGAACATTCTCAAGAATCACATACTAGGACACAGAGATAGCCTCAACAAATATAAGAGGGTTGAAATCATACCAACCATATTCTCTGATCATAACAATTAAAAACTAGAGAAAGCAGGAAGAACAACAAATACACGGCGATTAAACAACATGCTACTGAAGAATAACTGGGTCAGGGAAGAAATAAAAAGAGAGATCGAGAGACACATAGAAACGAATGATAATGATTGTACAACATAGCAAAACTTTTGGGACATGGCAAAAACTGTCATAAAAGGAAAGTTCATATCATTACAGGCCTATCTCCAAAAACAAGAACAAGCCCAAATAAACAACCTAACGCTTCATTTTAAATAACTAGAAAAGGAAGAAAAAATGAAGCCTAAAGACAGCAGAAGGAAGGAAGTAATTAAAATTAGAGCAGAAATAAATGAAATTGAAAACAAAATTGAAATTGAAAATGATAGAAAAATTAAATGCAACAAACAGTTCGTTCTTTGAGGAGGTTAATAAAATTGACAAACCCCTGGCTAGACTCACTAAAGAAAAAAGAGAAAGGACACAAATAAACAAAATCAGAGATGAAAGAGGGAAAATTATGACTAAGATTGCAGAAATACAAAGGATCGTGTAAGAATACCATGAAAAAGTATATAAAACCAAATTTAATAACCTAGAAGAAATTGAACAGTACATAGAAAAATATAACCTTCGTAATCTGAATCAAGAAGAACTGGAAAATCTAAATAGACTGATCAGCAGTATGGAAATTGAAACAATCATCAGAAACCTACCAAAAAGTAAAAGTCTAGGACCAGATGGCTTCACCAGTGAATTCCACCAAACATTTAATTAAGATTTAATACCTATTTTACTTAAACTATTTCAAAAATTCAAAGAGGAGGCAATTCTTTCCAACTCATTTTATGAGGCCAATATTACTCTGATACCAAAACCTGGTAAAGATAATACAAAAAAAGAATACTACAGACCAATATCTCTCATGAACACAGATGCAAAAATCCTAAATAAGATACTAGCCAACTGAATACAGCAACATATTAAAAAGATTATACACCACAATCAAGTGGGCTTCATTCCAGGGGCACAGGGATGGTTCAACACATGCAAATCAATTAATGTGATACACCACATAAACAAATTAAAAAATAAGAATTATATGATCATATTAATAGATGTAGAAAAAGCATTCAAGATGCAACTTCCATTTATGATCCAAACACCCAACAAAATTGGTATAGAGAGAAAGTACCTTAACATTATAAAGACCATCTATGACAAACCCTCAGCCAGCATTATACTCAATGTTGAAAAACTGAAAACCTTCCCTCTTAGAGCAGGAACAAAGCAAATCTGTCCACTATCACCACTGTTATTCAATATAACTTTGGAGGGCCTAGCAAGTGCAGACAAGAGAAAAATATAAAAGGCATACAAATAGGAAATGAAGAAGTCGAACTGTCACTATTTGCAGATGACATGATTCTTTATATAGAAAACTCTAAAGACTCCACAAGAACACTACTAGAAACAATAAGCAAATACAGTAACGTCTCTGGATACAAAAATCAATGTTAAAAAATCCATAGCCTTCTTATACTCTAATAATGAAGTGTCAGAAAAAGAAGTGAAAAAAATAATTCCTTTTGCAATTGCAACAAAAAGAATAAAATACCTAGGAATAAATTTAACAAAACATGTGAAGGACCTGTATAATGAAAACTACAAGAC
>NW_011888860.1:4602322-4618659 GCF_000151845.1 Pteropus vampyrus | reverse complement strand
GGTCAAAAATAGGGGGATAGTGGGAGGGTGAAGTGAGTAAAGGGGATCAAATATATGGTAGCTGAAGGAAACTGGCCTTTGGGTGGTAAAGAAATAGAATATACAGATGTCAAATTATAATGTACACCTGAAAATTATATAATGTATTAACCAATGTTACCCCAACAAACTTAATTTAAAAAAAATAATAAAAGTAAAATGTACATTGCCCCTGTCAAAGCACACATCCACTGCTAAGATGTAAAAGATCAATTTGATGACCTTTAAATTTAATTTCCCATATTCCTGGATGGAGTTAGCTGAATTTGAGGATATGAAGATCAGGATTGGGGATGCTGTGGGTTCCGTATCAGAGGCTTTCACAAATCCTTGAACTGATTTACCTTGAGCCATAAACATCTCACCTGTATTCCTGCTCTAGCATCCTAATTTGTTTTCTTGATTTCACCATTGCCTTCCAGCAGCAATCTAGTCTACAGATACACACTGGAGTACTTTCAAATGTAAATTGTACCAGAAAAGTCTATAACCAAAAAGATTATTTGGGGCAAATATTCTATAACAGTTAAGTGGCTTTTAATCAATAAATCTATACAGTATGTTAAATACATTCAGTCACTTTGGCAGACATTTGGAGCACATAGAAGAAAGGAATGTTGTTCAATCTTAAACATTCTATAAGTATTTCACTGAGCTTTTATTCATGGCTGAAATGAGGTGTTTTTTTTTTGTTTTTGTTTTCCTTTTTTTCTTTTTTTACACCTGCTTCCAAACATTCCAAGACGAAATCATTGTGCCTCTGCTCTCTGGTTAAAATGGGTAAGCCTCAATTGCACATTCGTCCAGGTGCTGGGTCAAACCTCAAATTATATTTTAACTAGAATATTGTTATTTCCCGCAGGAAGCCTCTGCCCATCTCCATGCAGAGATGGAGAATATCTATTAAGATAAGTGTTTATGTGTCTTTGTCAAGGTCCTCAGCTTGAAATCTTTTTTCAGTCTTTTCAAAACATGAGTTTTGCACTTCATCAACTACTCAGAAAAGCCACGATCTAGGTACTTATCAAAGAGTACAACCACGAAATCACTGCTGAGCAATAGCTATTACAAACTGAGTTGAACAAAAATATTTCACGATAATTGTTTGAAGAACACGTGGTCCAGCGGGTATAAGTTGCTGGTCTCAAAATGATCTTTTATTGAGCTATCCTATATTATTTCCTGATGGAGAAGGGAAAGACAAATGGAAAGAAATTAAGACTAAACATGCCTCCAAAGAGCTGAGTAAATATCAGAGATCACAATTGTGGGTTATTACATGGTTAATTCTGAAAAATTAGAATCATTAACTACAACTCCATAGACTGTGTATGACTATGTGTGTACACATTTGTACAAGAGAAAGAAGGAAGGGAGGGAGGGAGAGAGGGAGGAAATAAAGGAAGAGAGAAAGGATTTATTAATTCATCTGTTAAATTTTTTAAAATCTCTTTTTATTTCACTTTGTTCTTAGGATTAATTGAGATTTCACTAAAGAATCATTTAATACCATATCTGCCCTGTCCCTCTGATAATAAAATTTCTCTATGTTATACCTATATTTATATTCTCTATGTTATACCTATATTTCTCTATGTTATACCTATATTTATATTCTCTATGTTATACCTATATTTATATTCTCTATAAAGCCACACTTCCTGACATTGGAATTGGATCAGGACTGAGCACCTGACACCAATGTAGCCAATCTATCAGTTTGTACATGATTCATCGCCAGGTGAAATAAATTTTGTTAATCAGATCTGTCTCCTTGGCCAATGGAACAGGGCTTACTGAAAGATTATGTTGGTTAGCAGTGGATCTAAAAATTAAACATGTGACTGTGTCAGGACGTAGCAAGCTTTAAGTAGATAAAGTGTGAAGAGAGGCATTAGCAGGTGGGCATGGGATATCGCTTTTTGTGGAGAGACCATGGAGTCCACGTGGCACTATATTGTTTAGCTCCGATCAAATATAAAAGTGACTTGTCAGCTTTATGTATAGATCCCTTTTCTCTCACCTCAAATGGACCACCTACAGGCAGCTGAAGGAAAGCAGATATAAACAGGAGGCACAAAAAAGAGAGGTAGCAAGCCGAGAGAGAAACAGAGAGAGTTGTTTCAGAACATAGATAGAGGCCAATCCAGACTACTTTGAGGCCTCACATTTTGTTGTGTGATTCCTCTTAAGTTCGCTGAAATAGCAAGCATAACAAAAAAAAAATAGGAAATTATAATATCTTTCTGGAAAATTCTGATTTACCAGATTTAGGAATGTGCATTAAGCTATTAACTTATATTTACAATTCATTGTAAATTTGTTTATTATATAATTATTTTTCCAAGTTAATGATAGAATTAACTGATAGTCAGTGGAGGTTTAACCAAAAGCAAAGTTCATCTCTGAGAAGAATGAGATTCCTAGGTGAGATTCCACAGCAGATCATCATGCAAGCAGAAAAATGCACAAAAATATTGTTCATCTATCCAGGAGGCTTCAAGAGTGGATAAGAAAAGATGAGAGAATTCAAGATTTAAAAACCATGAAAGAATTGGAATAAATTCCAATGCCATCAGCTTCTTTCTCCATTTGGTGTCTGTGTCTCTCTCTATATATCTTCATCTTTTATGATTGTACCCTTTTTATGATCTTCCTGCAGACAAGCTACATCTCCTTCACAGTCCAAGTGATGAAATAATTCAGGGATATCCTGTATTATAATCTTGGAACCAAGGATAAATTGACACCATTTTTTTACCTATATTCCTAGAGAATTAATGCAATAGCCCAAATGGGTCAAGTTCTCGGCTCTGGTTCAACAAACAGTGACAATGGAGAATAAAACTGCATATCAATAATATGGCAATTCTCACTGCAACCATGTAAATGGGTGGGGAGAGTATTTCTAGAAAAGAGCTTTTAAATCAATTATAGCTAGGTACTATGTATTATAATACAACCAGCAAATATAAATATAGTCAGCATATACAAACCTGTGGAGGCTGCTAATGATACTTGGAGGAATTGATTGTTCTTATTTTATATGATGGCAAAGTCAATAAAAAACTTAGAAATAATTTTGCAATTTTTATCAAGAAACAACTGTTATCAGGCATACATTTTCTCTTTAAAACTTTATTAAAATAAGAAAAATAAAAGAGTAAGAAAATAAAGTAAGAAAAATAATAAAATTAAAATAAGAGCGAAATAATAAAAAGAAAAAAGCTAAATAATAGTGAACAAATCTGTATTACTGGCTCCTTTCACCACTCGTTTTCCGTTATCTCACAAGGAACCTCAATAATTTCTCCTTTTTGTCTTTTTCATGTATTTCTGTACATTCTCAGAAGTTTTAGTCTTAGCTGAAGCCTTAATGCCTCACCTTGTACCTCAGGCTGTTGTAATATATTTTTATAAAGACAGTTCCTTTCTAAAAAGGATTTTAGTACCTATTCTTAACATTATTTATGACTATGAAAGCTTGATAGAACTAAATTGTCAACCACTACAGCAATAGGTATAGCCACTGAGATCATTTTAAAACTAAACAAAATATGTAATAATTCTCAGAAACAAATACTGGGTGAAAAGACTCTGAATTCAAAATTGTATCTATGAAGTAATTGCAACTACTTAAATGTGACATAGATGCATATGAACAACAAATACTTTGAAAACTTAAGATTTGGAATGTTGTGATTTCTATTTAGTAACCTTTCCAATATAACCTCCTTTTTATGTATTTATAAAAAGCAATTTTACCTCCTAAACTTCAGTTTAATAATTCTCCTTGGATATGAAAGCATCTACCCTTACAAAAGCTAAAATAAAATAAACCTTGTATACATTTGTATACACTTACTTGTGTAAATAAAAAATCAAAACCAGAATTTAAATGCTGTTTCCTTAAGATTATATCTGACTCCATTGTTTGTCCCCATGAGTTTTATTATTTTTTTTATCTTTATTTTTGCTGTTTCTCTTTTGACAAACAGATAATGGAAAAAGGGAGAAAGAGAGAAGAAAGGACACAAGCCTGCACTTACTGAGCAGAGAAGCAGAACCAAAATTACCTGAGCTATTGTATTCTTTGTAGTCAAAGGCCCTTTCCACCTCCACCAAAGGTGATTTAGTTCTACACCAGGAACAATTTGTCTCTGCTTTAGAAGCTGATCTTGCTTTAACTAAAGAGACGAGGTGGGGGGAGTTGGACACTATCTGTTCCAAATGTTCTTAGGCAGAATTACAAAGTTTAGGTTAAATGAACCTAGGAACACACACAGCACTATTCTGCACTGAGCATATTAAACAAAGAGAAAGAAAGTACAGGTAATTTCGTATAGCTGCCTATGCTTCTCTTGTTTGCCTGTGGATTTTCTAGTAGCTCTCTAAAAAATACCAAAGTACTAACACCTTTTTCATGGACAAGTGAGACTTTAATCTTTCATAATATGTCAGTGAATTTACTTGAAACATAGTTTTTTTTTTCTTTTTTTATTATTTTTCCAGCTTTATTGAAATAGACAATTAGTTGCTAGTATTTACATTGTACAATTCAATGTATTTTTTTCTATTATACTTGGCATACAATAATATCCGTTTCAGTTGTAAAACCTAGTAATCAGAGATCCACATAACTCACAAATTGAACACCTCACTAAATATAGTACCCCTCTTCCCCCTTTACATATTTATTACATTATTAACCATCTCCCCCATGCTACACTCTACATATCCATGTCTGTTCTGCAACTCTCCATTTATACCTCTTAATCCCTTTGCCTTTTTTGTCCCCCCAATCCCCCTCCCATCTAATAGCCCTCAAAATATTCTCTGTGTCTATGAGTTTATTACTGCTTTTCTTGTTGTTGTTTATTTTGTTCTTTAGATCTCACATGTAAGTGGAATCATGCGATATTTTTCTTTCTCTATCCTTCCCATTTCATTCAGCGCAATACCCTCTAGGTCCATCAAGGTGATATCTTTCTCCTTCCCCTTCCTTTTAGTCTGTGTGTGTCTTTTAATCTGAAGTGAATCTCTTGTAGGCAGCATATGTAAGGATCTTGTTGAAACCTAGTTTTTATTATATGCTAATTATATTTTGTGATGCTAAGCTATAAAAGTGTTCATGATGCTGTAAATTCTCCATTTTTTTAGAGAATAGGAATGTTCAGGAGTTGAGGTAGTTATTCTACAGCCATGATCATTTTATTTTTTATTTTTTTATTTTATTTATTTTTATTAAGTTTATTGAGGTAATATTGGTTAATACAATTATACAATATTCTGATGTACATTATCATTTGACATCTGTATATTCTATTGTGTGTTAATCACCCAAAGTCCAGTTTCCTTCAGCTACCATATATTTGATCCCCTTTACCCGCTTCTCCTTACGCCTACTCCCCTATACTCGACCCCCTTTACCCTGTCTTCTGCCCTGATGACTGGGCCCTTCCACCCAGCGCGGCAAGCTCGCAGCAGTCCCAAGTAGGCCTGTTCAGGGAAGTTCTTTCACCTTCACCCCTCCACCTCCTCCTGCAGGGAGCTCCAGCAGCTTTGAGAGGCAGCTTCTTTATTTCTCCCAGTCCACAGCCCGACACCTGGGGTTCTGGTCTGTGGTAACTCTTATGTGCAGATTCCCCACGCAGACATGCTGGTGTACAGTTTGTGTGTTTTTTGTTGAGTTTTAGATGTTCACCTTATTGTTGTTTCAAGGGGAGAGATCTGGGGTAGTCTCACTCCGCCATGTTTCCAGCCATACTCCTTTTATAGACATTAATACTGTAACCCTTCATATACAGCCTTATACCTGGGCAACTACCCATCTCTGATGTAATCTCTGGTATATTATTGAACTTTTACTACTGGCAAGATGCCAGGGTGATCAAGGACAAATGAGGCATTGCTGAACATTCTAAAAACAAAAATATTTGAACAAAAAATAAGCCTGATAATACAGAGTGGACCTTGGTAGCCCAATTAAAATTCATGTTAATTGATTTATATAAAAGAATGTATTGCTTATCTGTCTAAATCATTTACATGTATGCAGCTTCTTTGTTTTATTCTTGTACATATTTTTAGATCCTTAGAATGTCAAAAATTAAGAGCATATCAATAAACATTAATAATATACTTTAGTGAACAAATGCAAACACTGTAACCTATTTTAGTCTGCTCAGTATGTACGAATACTAGGAGAGGCAAAAAACGTACGTAGTTATTATAGCTACAATTATTTTTAAATGCCTTCTATGTGGTCAAAACTGGGGTAGGTGCTTAACAAACATTATCATGAAATAGAGAACTATCATGCCCAGGCTAGGAATAAAGAAAGTGAGGCTAAAAAATGCTGGGGGAATTTCCTCAAGGTCACAGAGTATGCGGCAGATCAAAGATGGAAACTCAGCCTAGTCTTACAAGTTCAGTATCAAAACACCGTATTTATTTTGCCAGTGTTTGGTAATGCTTAAGTACACAATGCTTACTATGAGAGAAAATATTAAAAATAAATAGCAAGTTTCACCCTAACTCTTGGCAGTAATTGACAGTAGCTAAAGTGTTTCCACACATAGCACAGGAAAACCGGAATGGTTTTTGCTATTATTTATCAATTTAGGATGTTATTATCATTTACTTCTGGAAAACCAAATGCCTCTCTAGAATGGTGCTTATATTTGTTTAATCGATAAAAGTTTAATTCTTTCCACTTTTGAATATAAAGCCCAGCAGAATTAAAACTAGAACACAATCAATTTTAGGAATTTCAGAAAGTTTAGCAAAAATCTATCTAAAAGATTTATCTGCAAATAATAAAATTTTCTCTTGGTTTCACATTTTATTTGGAGTAAAATCCCAAACCCATTACCTATAATCCATGACATCTCTCAAGCATCGTGGACACAAATGTCAGCCCACTCACTCTCCTCCAGGTTGCTCCATAACAGACCAAGGAAACTGCCACAATCGAAACATTTGCACTTGGCTGTCTTCTGTTTAGAATCTCCTACTTGCTGATATCTACATGGCTCATCCCTTAGTTACTTTCAGGTATTGATCAGATGTTACCTTCCTGAACAACATCTATAAAATGGTACCACCTACCTACCCCCTCATCTCTACCAGTCACCCTATCTTTACTTTCCTTCATTCATCTTTACACTTGTTTATTTATCTTTAAAATTGTTGTTCAACAATCTTAGGAGGCTGTTGAAAGCACTATGGGCAGGACATACAATACCTACTTGGTGCAATTCTCAGATAGTTTCTCCTATTTCCTGATTCCGCCTTGCAATTTATATTGTTTGACAGTTACCATTTTTTGCAGGGGCAGTTGATGTACTGGTTCCCAGTTGAATGTTTTCCCTCAGTACTAATGTGATTATTTTAACTTGGAGATAAAATTTACCAATAAAAGTTTGTAGCATTTGACCTTGTAGGATGTCAAAATGTTCTCTGATATTGGAGAAATAAAAACCTCATTCTCTCTTGAGGAAGAACGTCCAATTTGCAGTGTCAAACGGACCTTCCTGACCATAACCATTTGCCCTCCCAAACAATCAATGGTGCTGAGGGGTCCAGGAAACTTATGAGGGTTACCTATATTACAGTATCAACTTGGCTCTAGTATCAACCAAGGCCATCACCTTTAGTTTGTTTCTGGGAGATTGGTTAAGAGTGAGCTCAACATGGGAGCTCAACTGCCCCGAGTGGCCCTAACCTGAAGGCAATCTTGGCCTGCATCAGAGGTGGGGTGAACTGCATTTCTGAGG
Source organism: Pteropus vampyrus (assembly GCF_000151845.1). Taxonomy (NCBI): domain Eukaryota; kingdom Metazoa; phylum Chordata; class Mammalia; order Chiroptera; family Pteropodidae; genus Pteropus; species Pteropus vampyrus. The sequence continues at coordinate 4,610,842 of NW_011888860.1, read as the reverse complement.
CCCCTACTGGAGCATGTTGGCCATTTCGGATAATAAGGAGAGGTGGGGGCAGGTCTGAACTTTTGTTCAGGTTGTAAGGCTTTCCCAGGCTGACCAACACAGCGTTGGGTTGCCAGTCTACCTTTTTAAGTGGGGTCTTGGCAGCAATGAGGTCAAACCATATTTGTTTCCAGGTTATTTTACCAAACCCTTTACAGCCAGTTGGGATTATCTTTTGGCTTGTCAAATTCCTTCTTTGTCTTGGGTCTTTCCCACAGTCCATACCCATTCCCAGGATTTGTCAGTTACCCCCAGATAAGCAATGTATTGCCCAACATCATAAATGTCTTGTCCCATAACTAGGCTTAGCATACATATCAACATCCCATACCAGGTGCTAGAGGTAAACTGGAGTATCTTGGCTTTATTCCAGCAGTGAATGTGGCCCAATCAGGGCCTTCAAAGATAAGAGCATAGATGACCTGTCTCATTAGCAACTCCCTAAGAATTTGTCATACCTCCTCTATAGATACCCAGGACCTCATTGGGTCAAGCCTTCCTACAGGATAGAATAATCCAATCTATAAGGAATTGAGGGCCTTGAGCAATAGGAAACAGCAGGAGAGGCACATCAGGCTGCCAATAACATCCTCAAGAGTCCTGCTACCTCCACCCAACCTTAGCATGACAGTGCCATTAATGAGGAATTTTTCAAAGTCTCCTTTAAACTATAACTATGAACTCTTAACCAGAGGGCTTCCCCAGAAACAGAGAATAGATGTGGAGTTTTGATTCAAATATTCATAGTGGATAGTTCACCAGATACAATTTAAGGCATAAGCATATATTTAATAATATAGCCCTCCCCTATCCCATTACCATGCTTAGTCTCATGTGAGGAAAACGTGTTAGGTGTCATAAATGTTAACAGTAGAAGTTCACAAATCACCTGTAAAAGACTGTGAAATGTGAGTCATTGTTCTGTGCTCTACAACAGTGGAAAATTTCTACTTTATTTTCAAAATAAGAAAATTTTTCAAAAGGAAGGCTACAAGCACCATTTTTTGAGTAACCACATTCAAAAAAATCTCTCTTGTCTCCTAACAATCCTCAGTAAGCTTAACTTATGTCTGCAGACCAAGAGCAATGGGCTCTTGCAGATGGAGCTGCGCCTCAGTAGCAGCTCATGCTGGAGTGTGAAGATCTAAGTCCTCCATCTCCTTCTAAAAGAAACTTTTTCCTCTTAACATGCTCAGGCATTTCTGTGTAGGATGCTTCTTTTTCAGCCCCGCCATTATTCAATGCATGGTCATGCAAGCTGACAAATAGGCCAACACTGTGAAATTTAGTCTTAAAGGTGCTCAAAATCTTTCAGGGGAGTTTTATTTATTCTAGATTTTTTATTACTTTACCATTCAAACTTAAATCTGCAATACACTTAGAATCAAACCTTGCATATGGTGTAAGGAAAGGGTTAAATTCAATTTATTTTTTCCCATATGGACATCCAATTGAGGCAGCACCATTATTGAATAATCTATTTCCTCTGCTCTTTAGTGCTATCCAAATAATATTTTAATTCTTCTTTTGTCAATTGCGTTTTTCAAGAAATTTGTCCACTTCCTCTGGTATTGTAGTTGTTTATAATATTCTGTGATAATTGTTCTTTCATCCCTGATAATGTTAACTTTTAACCTGTTTTTCTTGATCAGTCTTGCTAGACTTCTATCAATTTTACAATCTTTTTGAAGAACCAAGTTTAACTTGGTTAATTTTGTTTGTTTCATTAAAAAATTATATATACATATAATTTATATATAAACATCATATATTATGTGTATATATACATATATAAATATATACATATTTATATATGTATATATACACATATATACATATATACACATATATGTATATTTATGTACACATAATATATATATGTTTTATATATATATATATATATATCTGCTCTGTTGTACCTCCTTTCTTTCATGTACTTTGGTTTTAATTTGCTTATATTTTTCTAGATTCTTATGATGGAAACCTATCATTGAAAGCAAATACAAATATTTCATAATAAAATTCTCTTTTAAGCACTACCTCCTACAGATTCTGATATTTTGTACTTTTATTTTTTATTCAAAATACTTTGTAATTTCTCTTGTAATTTCATATTTGAATCATTAGTTATCTATAAGCGTATTGTTTAATCTCCAAATATGTGAGGATTTTATAGATAATTGTTTTTTTGAAATTTATTTCTGTTATGGAATAGAACATACTCTGTAAGATACCAATCTTTAGAAATGTATTGAGATATATTTTATGTCCCTGTACATGATTTATTTGAGGGAAATTTTGTTTGTGCCTTTGAAAAGAATATATATTCCATAATTGTTGAGCAGAATGCTCCAAATATCTATTAGCTCAAGCTTAAAATCTTGCGTTTTTATTACTGATTTATTTCTAATGATCAATTACTGATAGAGTAGTGTCAAAAATCTCCAACTATGTTTGTGTGTCAATTTCTTCTATTAGTATGTTTGGGTTATTTTGTTTTGTTTTGTTTTGTTTTGTTCAATTTGATGCATTTGTTTTCAAGCTCTATCACATATACATTTATATTTATAATTGTTAAGTCTTATTAATTAACCCTTATATCATTATAAAATGATGAAATGACCTGCTTTATCTCAGATAATACTATTTATCTTGAAATACATCTTTTTTTGACATTAGTACAGTCATATCAGCTTTTTTATAGTTAGCACTTGCATGGTTTATTTTTCTATACTTTCACTTTTAACCTATTTGGGTTTATTTTACTTTAAGTGAATCTCTTATAAATAGTATATTTTGAGGAATTATTTTTTTTATCCAATAGGACAATTTCTGCTTTTAAATCTGTGTTTCTAGTCTATTTTTGTTAAATGTAGTAATTAATGTGGTTGTACTTACATTTAACATTTTCTATCTGTTTTCTATTTGATGTAATTTTTGTTCCTCTGTTCCTCTTGTTTTCGAGCCTTCTTTCAAATTACTCAAATATATTTGGTAATTTATTTTAGTTATTTTAGTGGCTTTTTAGGTGCAACTTTTGGCATTATTCTTTGGTGGTTACTCTAGAGTTTACAAAATTTATTTTTATAACAGTCTATTTAGAGTTAATATTACACCACTTCATATAAAATGTAAGACCTTTGCAAGAATATAATTTCATTTACTTTCCATCTATGTCCTTTAGCTATGGTTATCATATATTTTATATATTTTACATATACATATATTATAACTCTACAGTCCAAGGGTATAAATTGCATGAAACAGTCAGATATTATTTCTAAGAAATTGAGAAGAAAATTAGTCCTTTATATTTACCCTTATTGAAGCTCGTTATTGTTGTCCATTTACAAGTTTATATCTGGTGTCATTTTCTTTCAACCTAAAGAATTTTTGTTAGCATTTCTTGCATTTCAGTCTTCTGAAATTGAATCATTTCAGCTTTTGTGTTTCTGTAAATGTCTATTTTGCCTTTATTTTTTGATATAGAATAGATGGTATAAAATATTGAATTTATTCTCTTTTCCCATTGAGTATTTCAAAATTATTTCATTGTGTTCAGACCTCCATTGTTTCTCATGAGAAAACAGTCATAATTTATATCATTGTTCCCTTTATGAAATTTGTTTCTCCCCATCCCCAACTGTTTTCAGGACTTCTTGCTTTACCTTTGGTTCTCAGTAATTTGACTGTGATATGCTGAGTTGTCTTTACGTTGCTTGTGTTTAGTCAGCTTTTTTTTCCATATAGTGATGTTTTCCAGAGAATTTGGGGAAATTTAGCCATCATTTCTTTAAATATTTTCCTCCTCCATTTTATCTTTTTCCTCTTTTTCAATTCATTTACCAATATGTTAGATGGCTTAGTATGTCCTATAATATAATAAGTTTTTATGCATCTTTTAAAAATTATTTTTCACTCTATTCTTCAGATTGTATAATTCCTATCAATTGGTCTTCAAGTTCATTACCCAACCTTTTTATTTGCCATCATCATCTATCTACTATTAAACGCATCAGCAAATTCTGCATTTTGAATATTTTCCTTTTATGTAGAATTTTCATTTTTTTAATATGCATTTTTTTGTTGATATTCTTCATCTGGTTAACATCTCTTCCTTTACACTTCATTTATATACTTAAACATATCTATAATAGATTATTTAAAGTCCTTGTCTTTTAATTCTAAGAGTTGAATTATCTTAAGGAATGTTTGTACTATCTCTTTTGCTTTTGACTATGGGTCACATTTCTCATTTTGTTTCATTTTTTCACTTGTGTAATAATATTTAGTAACATACTGTGCATCGTGGATTGTACATAGTAAAACTCTGGATTTGGAATCTTCCTCTAAAAAGTATTGATTTTCGATTACTACATATCTTGAATTTTTAAAGGTTTGATTTTATACTTTGTTAGGGAGAGTTTGTTTCAGTTAGGCCACAGTCTTAGAAAGAACACTTAGTCCCAAAGAAATAACCATTATTCCTAAGTCAGAGCTCTTCTGAGGTTTCAATTAAAAGCTCTTCTCATTTGGAAAGATTTAAATGTCAATTCCTGTCACCCATGTGGCAGGCAGCAATTCACATCTTTCTTAGCATTTTCAGCTTACAGGTTGTTTTTTTCCCCTACATTCTTTGGAATCTACCACTTGTGTGCATAGTTCAGGTGTAACGAAAAATATGAAAGAAGTTCATGAGCAAATTTAGGGCCTTTCCCTCTCATGACTTTTTCCTTTTTAGTATTTCCCTCCTCATTTTCCAGCTGTTATAGCAATCCTGATCTCAGACCTTAACCACTTAACCTTTTAAAACTGTGACTTTCTGCCTGAGTTTTAGCTCCCTTACACCACATGGAGCTGATGTGCCCTCAGGAAAAAAATACACTGAATTCACCCAGTGGACTTCCGTTCTTTCAAGGGTCAGAAAATTTCCACACTTACTTGCTTTGTGCTGATCTCCAAAGAGTTGTTTTATTTAAATTTTATCTAGAGTTTATGATTGCTAACTGTGGGAGAGTTAGTCTGATGTTAGGTACACTACAATTACTAAAATTAGAACTATCTAGAGATTTATATAAAAGGGCATGGCTAAGAGCATGGTGAGGAAAAGCCTTATAAAATCAGAGACTTAAAATGGTTTTGTTACAATGATGGTGTCTTTAGAACATGTTTCTTAAAGGCCAAATGCAAATTTTAAAAATAGAGGATTTAATAAAGATCATTGTTGGCAACATAGCAGGCATTTAATAAGAACTGTTGACAAAGAAAGGGTGACTGCTTTTGAACTTAAGGGAAAATAACGTTGGGAGAGAAAATAATATGGTGAAAAAAATCATCTAATCTCTTACTTTACAAAAAGAGATTATAACATGTTGAAGGATACCCAGATAGTATATTCAGGTATAAAACCACAAGTTTTATGATGTTGTCTTCTCTCAATCTCTACATTACTTACGGACATTGTAAACCTATTTTACAGTTGACGCTATTCTCTGTATTCGACAGTGTACCCATATTGAGGACATCACATTTCTCTCTAATTTTGTAAGGTCCGTTATATAAAGATAAGCTACAAAAACTCATGGTGATACCCATAAGTAAGAAATATTTGGTAGGGAGCCTATGCCGTGGTTCTGTACCACTATACATATGTTATATATACATATCTCTGTGTTATTTTATATAGATACTGTTAGATCTTAGAACAAGGTCTACATTGGTGGTTAATCTACTGAATAGGAGAAATTATTACATGTCTAGAACATAGAATTACAAGTTTTCAAAAGATGTGACAAGAACTAATTGCATGATTCCAAAGGGATTTTGACAGAAAAGAAGGTGTGGTAGCTCAGGTTAACAGTAAATATCAGAGCTATACTGGGTTTGTTAACAGACTTAAGAAGAAAAAACTTCAGAGGCTAACAATTTTTAAAATCCAAATACATATTTGACATCAAGAATTTCTCAGCAGGTAACTAGCCTTCACCTATATGGAGTTCAGGACCATGACTAGATCCTATGAAATGGTTTGTGAAATGAGGGGGTACCTAAATTCCACTATTCCTCAAGTTACCTTCTCTGAGTTCCCTATCTCTACCTTTACTCCATTTTAACTCAGGCAGAGGCAAAGCTTCCTTCTCTTTCCTTCCCCGATTCTCTATGCATTTCCTGTAAAATTTCAGCCCACCTTATAATATTAACTGTTTGCCACCCTCTCCCTTCTCCCAGATAACCACTATAAGCACAGAACTCTATATTATGAGGGCCTTGAGGACACGAATTGTATCTTCTATCTCTGCATCCCAAAGATCAACAGTTCTTGGCATGTTAGATACTAAGTCATTATTTGCAGATGATAGATGGATAAATGGATAGATGGACAGAAGGATGAATGGTGGTGTCTTAGTCAGCTAGGGCTTCCATAACAAAATACTACATACTGGGTGGCTTAAACAACAAGACTTAATTTTTGTAAAGTACTGGAGGCTAGAAGTCCAAAATCAGGGTGTTGGCAAATTTTGTTTCTTCTCAGGTCTCTTTCCTTGGTTTGCAAATGATCCCTTTCTCTCATTATTCTCACATGATATTTCCTCTGCGTATGAACATTCCAGGTGTCTCTATGGGTATCCAAATTTATTCTTCCTATAAAGACACCAGTCAAGAGAGAAGAGCTTCTGGTCAAGATGGAAGAGTAGATAAAAGTAATGCTGGCTTACTCTTCCAACCATATCAAAGTTACAAGTATACTACAGAACAATTTCTATTGAGAATCACATAATGTCTAGCTGAACAGAAGTCCTATAACTAAGGAGAAACAGAAGAAGCCACCTCAAGACTGGTAAGAGGAACAGAGATGCAGAATGGTCAGGTCCCATGCTCATGTATTGTGGTTAAAAATCAGGAGGGACATCTTGACTATGGAGGTTCCTCTGAGGAGAGAGAGGTCCCAGCCCCACACCAGGTTCTCCAGCCCCAGATTCCAGTGTCAGGGAGAAAAGTCTCCACAACTGCTGTCTGTGAACACCAGCAGAGATTGTAGATGATTAAGATGAAGGGCTGTTGGAGTTCCAGGTGCTGCTCTTAAAGGGCTCGTACACAGACTTACTGGTGAACTCACTCACTCTGAGCTCCAGTGGCAGGGCAGCACTTCAAAAAACACCAGGGACATACTAGGAAGAAAATTAATTGTCTGGCTTCATGGTGAGGGCTGAAGAGGCAGCTATCTCTCAGACAGAAGTGCTGGAAGAAGCCATTGTTCCTTTGTTGAGTCCTCCCCCAACCCAGGTAGGTGCCATATCTGAGTCTCCATCAACCTGGCTGACACTGGTCGCCCTGTCCTGGTGATTCTCTGAGATCCTGCCCCACCCAACTTGCTGACCAACCCAAGCCAATTCCAGTGGCTTTTCCATACAAACAGATTGTCATGACTCATGCCATGGGCTTTTCTAAAATCTCTCAAATGTTCACAAACCCCAAACAAGCAGCATCTGGCCTCAGTGTGCCCTATATATCTTGCTAAGTAGCTCCAAGCCCAGCATTAGTGGCAGCCGGCATCGGTTTGAAACTTAGCCTCTCCTAGATACCCCCAAGCCCAGCATAAATGTCAATCATCTGTAGATCACTTCGTAGCTCATACCAAGTGGCCCAGGGCAGGGTACAGGCAGCAGCTGACCTTGGCTTGCACTACAGTCCGGCCACCACAAGGGGCCCCAGAACCAACATACCCAGTGGCAAGCTTCAGACCACACCAGAGCACCTCCACAAACAACACACCTAAAGGGCAGACCCAGCAGGCACCAGGGCCCTGCTAAAGCGAATCTTTCTCTGTAAAATCAATCCCTGCAAAACAGCTTTTTCACTGTAGTCACAGAGAGTTCTCACAGTTAATCAGCCTGAGGATCAATCCCTCCCACTGATGTACCAACAGCAAGCAACACTCAACTACAATAAGAGGACATATACAACACACACAAGGAACATTCTTGGAGTACCTCGTTCAAATGACCAGGGAGACTACAGTACTGGGCCCCATAGGACTCCTACAACATAAGGCCACTCCTCTACCAAGACTGGAAGACATAGCACACTACTTAACACATAGAAACAAAAAAGTGAAGGAGAACAAAATGAGGAAACAAAGAAACATGTCCCAAATAAAGATCAGAACAAAGCTCCAGAAAAAGAATGAATAAAATAGAGACGAGTAATCTACCAGATGTGGAGTTAAATATACTGGTTATAAGCATGCTTAATAAACTTAGGAAAAGAGTAGATAACCTCAGTGAGAACTTTAACAAAGATACAGAATATATAAAAATGAAGATAAAAAATATATAAAAGAACCAGTCAGAAATGAATACAACAACCGAAATGAATATTACCTTAGAGGGAATCAACAGATTATATAAAACAGAGAATAAAATCAGTGATTTGGAAGATAAGGTAGTATAAAACACCCAGTCAGAAAAGCAAAAAAAAAAA
>NW_011888860.1:4585495-4602272 GCF_000151845.1 Pteropus vampyrus | reverse complement strand
TGACCAGGGAGACTACAGTACTGGGCCCCATAGGACTCCTACAACATAAGGCCACTCCTCTACCAAGACTGGAAGACATAGCACACTACTTAACACATAGAAACAAAAAAGTGAAGGAGAACAAAATGAGGAAACAAAGAAACATGTCCCAAATAAAGATCAGAACAAAGCTCCAGAAAAAGAATGAATAAAATAGAGACGAGTAATCTACCAGATGTGGAGTTAAATATACTGGTTATAAGCATGCTTAATAAACTTAGGAAAAGAGTAGATAACCTCAGTGAGAACTTTAACAAAGATACAGAATATATAAAAATGAAGATAAAAAATATATAAAAGAACCAGTCAGAAATGAATACAACAACCGAAATGAATATTACCTTAGAGGGAATCAACAGATTATATAAAACAGAGAATAAAATCAGTGATTTGGAAGATAAGGTAGTATAAAACACCCAGTCAGAAAAGCAAAAAAAAAAAGGTCAAAAAATGAGGATTGTTTAAGCGGCCTCTGGGACAACATCAAATATACTGATAGTCATATCACAGGGATACCAGAAACAGAAGAGAGGAAGCAAAGAATTGAAAACCTACTTGAGAGCATAATGATGAAAAACTTCCTTAACCTGTCAAAGGAAATAGACATGCAAGCCCAGGAAGCACAGAGAGTTCCAAACAAGATGAACCCAAACAGGCCCACAACAAGACACATCATAATTAAATGCCAAAGAGAAAAGCTTAAAAGTAGCAAGAGAAAAGCAGTTAGTTATTTACAAGGGCACTCCCATAAGACTGTCAGCTGATTTCTCAAGAGAAACTTTGCAAGCCAGAGGGATTAACAGAAATATTCAAAATGATAAAAAGAAAAGACTTACATCCAAGATTACTCTACCCAGCAAAGCTATCATCTAAAACTGAAGGACAGATAAAGACGTTCCCAGACAAGAAAAAACTAAAGGCGTTCATCACCAACAAACCAATATTGTAAGAAATGTTCAAGGGGCTTATTTAAGAAGAAAAAGAAAAAAGACAAAAAAGATGAATAATAAAATGGCAATAACTACATATCTATCAAGAATTACTTTAAATGTAGAATTAAATTCTCAAATCAAAAGGCATAGGGTGGCTAAATGGATAAGAAAACAAGACCCTTACATATGCTGCCTACAAAAGACTCACTTCAGATCGAAAGGCACACACACACACTGAAAATAAAGAGATAGGAAAAGATACTTTATGAAAACAGACATGGAAAAAAAAATGTTGTTAGTAATACTTATATCAGACAAAATAGAATTTAAAATAAAGGCTATAACAAGAGACAAAGAAGGACCCAGTAATGCCACTTTTGGGTATTAATCCAAAGAAACCCAAAACACTAATTCAAGCAGATGTATGCATTCCTCTGTTCATTGCAGCATTATTTACAATCAATAGTCAAGATATGGAAGCTACTGTGTCCATCAATAGATAAATGGAAAAAGAAGTGATGCACACACACACGCACAAACACTGGAATATTACTCAGCCATAAAAATGAAACCTTGCCATCTGCAACATGGATGGCCCTAGAGAGTATTATGCTGAGTGAAATAAGTCAGAGGAAGACAAATATCAAATGATTTCGCTTATATGTGGAATTTAAAAAACAAAGTAAATTAACAAACAAAACAGAAAACAAACTCATAGGTAACAGAATATTTTGATGGAGGGGTTAGGGGATGGATGAAAATGAGGAAGGGATTAAAAAATACAAATTGATAGTTACAAGATAGTCATAGCATAGAGAATATAGTCAATAATACTGTAATAACTATATATGATGTCAGTTTCTATATTTATCAAGATGATCACTTTGTAAGTTATATAAATGTCTAATCACTGTTGTATACCTGAAACTAATAGAATATTGTATGCCAATTGAAAATAAAGAATTATTTTTTAAAAAGACATAAGTCAGATTGAGTTAGGAACCACCCTAAAGGTCTCATTTTAACTTAATCTCTTTAAAGGCTCTATCTCTAAATAGAGTCACATTTTGAGGTACTAGGTGTTAGTGTTTCAACATAAGACTTTTATGGAGACAAAATTCAGCCCATATTAGATGGCATAGTAAGACAGTCTGCTAGTTTAGAGTTTCAAACACAAGAAAACATGCCGGAACAGAAGTTTGTGAACTTTAGTATAAAAGAGAACCCAGATCTTCACAAAGAAAAAGAAATATGAAATTTGAGATTGAAGATATGTGTTCAAGTAATGGCTAGCTTGCAAATTGAACATATCACTTGGATCAATCATTTATTCCTTCTCGATATAGATTTCCTGAACTCCAAAAAGGATTTGGTAATACTACTTGCTTTATTTCATGGTGTCGTTATAAATATCAAATAAAATGTATGAAATTCTTTGTAGAGTGTACTACAAACATTAGTTTGGGGTTTTTTGTTTGTTTGTTTTGGGTTTTGTTTTGTTTTTTAAATCACTGACAAATTGGAGGCACACCATCCGAGGGACACCTGGCTTAGAAATGCTGAATAAGTAAACTACACGCCCTTTCATCATACATCACCCTATGCATCTCTTCCACCTGGCTGTTCCTGAATGTTTCTGAATTACATCCTTTTGTAATAAACCAGTAATTTAGTAAGTTAAAAAAAAAAAAATGATGCTGAAGACTGAAACAGCAACAAACCTGAAAATGAAGGGTGAAGAATTCACTCGAGTGCAAATTTTTTTGGCCAAAAGTTGGAAAAGAAGAATACAACAGATTCTTTTGTCTTTTGGATCAATCAGCACCAATCAACTGTTGTTTTTAATTAGCATTGATAAAATATGAGTTAATTAAGCAAAACTAATCAAAAGCATAATAAGCTGACCTAAAACGTTCTAAAGTTGCCACAGTGTCAATTTCTCCTTGTGCTTCACAGCACTACAAAAGAAAATCTTCTAGTAACAATCCCTTCATACTGCTGTCATAAAAAGTTAGGTACAAAACAGAAAATAGTGCTTTGTTGTGGCTGTCTTATTGTTAGTCTATCAAGGAGATGAAAGAGTAAAAATAGTTCCATTCCCTTTTATCCAAAAACATTCAAATCTGACAGATACTGACAAGTACTCTTAGAAAGACAGGACCAGAGGAATATCAGAGGGACTATTGAAATCATGGAGCTTTCTACCTTCATTTTACAGAGGGAAAATCTGGGAGTAAGAGATTGGATCATGTACACAGCCAGTGAGTGATAGAGCCAAAGTGGTACCTATCTCTCCTTCCTAAGTCCTAGGGCACGCCCCATCCACTTTCCTGAATCGTCATTCTCTGGACCTTGGAAAGCATCCATCCCAAAACTGCCTCAAGCTGGTAAAGCATTTTTAAAACATACATGGCTATTTTGAACATAATTACTATTTAGTTATCTCTGAATCATATATGGAGAAAAATCACTGGCTCTGTGGAATCACTTAATTTACGAAGGATGGTGTTTTAGTCTCTAAGAACCCCTGTCTAAATTTAGACTTTTCCTTCAACAATGTTTTTTTAAAATGAAAACCTCTCACTACCAGTTATCCAGTTACATCATCTCACCTTTAAGTAACTGGTTTTTCAAAATATAAATAAATAGTGACCCCTGGTGGTTAAACGTGTTACTACCTGAAAACTGAAGAATTGAAATAAAATAAGATGCTGGCTAGGACAATGTTTTGACTAATAGAATATTTTTATACAATAGACATACTTTTATTAATATAAAATAAAAAAAGACTGAATGACTCTCTCCTGCATTCCCATGAACTATCTCTAGTAAGAATTGGAAATTTATTGTCTAATGTTGTGCTATTAAATAATTGTTTCATGTTAGTAGTAGGGATCTCTCTCTCTTTCACTATATTCTAAAAGCTAATTAATTAGAACATTAACTTAAAATATTTAACTACGAACATTAAGTAGTTTTTTAAAAAAATACCTGGCCTTAAAATACATTTTAACATTATTATTATATCAGCGGAATCCAGATAGAACACAATCCATACGCGTAGGCTTGCAGATTGAACTTGTATGTGTTTACTGAGAGACCGAGAGTGAGTGAATTGCTTATTTCTTTGCTAAATAAACATTACCATTCCAGAAAATATAGACTAAGGCTATGAAGACTTCCCAAATTCTTAAGTATTATAATGCATGTAATTTTCTTCATGGTGTATCATAACTAAATATAGAAAATTTAGTGCCTTTTCATAACCTTATTGATGTTATAAAAGAGCTCTAAACTTTTCCACTTATAAAGCTATAAAAATTAATTCTCCCTACAGCTCTCACTAAAATTATTTCATGATTCACATTCCTGTATAAAACATATGGTGGACTTGCTTATGACATACAGCCAAGCCACCACTAAATTTGACTGCCTTGTTTAATTTAGACCAAGTTTCTATTTTGTGAGAAGTCATTTGGTAAAAGTTCTTTACTTTCTCACTATTTTCATCACAGCAATAATACTTTATTTCCCTTTCAGGTCCATTTTCAACAGAATATAAATCCACTAAATCGTGTGTGTGTGTATGTGTGTGTGTGTTCATGTTGCATAATTCACAAGTATTAAGGCTCTCCCGTATTATACGAAAATTTATTTAAATCAAGTGGAAGAGATTTAAAATATACACATAAAAATGTACTTTTATATAGAGTCTATCTGAAAATCGTATTGTATATTTGGTCAACAACAAATATGAGCTCTCACTTAGGTTAAGTGAGGTACCAAAAAACTTTGAAATATAACTCTTGGTAATATAAATATAAACTGATTTAGAGAAAAGCAAAAAGCAAGCTATGGCAAAAATGAAGCTGAATGTTTAAAATTTTTGCTGTGATGTCTGTAAGACATAGAAAAACTAATTCTGACTTTGACAATAATTTGTTTACTCTGTTTAGTTCATAAGGACTCATCAACTGTCCAAGTTATTTTGCTGCCTATGGGAAGAGACAGCTCATTTGCACATAAAGATCTATTTATAAATTAATAAAATTCCATTTTGAAAATCTGTCAATCTGCTACTTTGGGCTTTTAGTTTCTGGATTCCTATTTCCAATTAAATGGTTTATTCATTGAGCTAATAATCATTAGGGTCACTTACTTTCCCTGGTATGTTAGCATAACAAAAGGTTGGATAAAATTCATTAACAGTTGATTTAATTCTAAGAATATATTCAAAATAAATTGTCTCACTTTTGGTCCTCTAATATAATATTCCCTACAAAACCAATTCCCAATAAACAAGTCAATGAATTTTATAATTGGCAAATAGAACCAGAATTAAAAATGTATTATTCTTTTGTTTAATCTGAGATTATATACTATTATGCTATACTACTATATATATATATATTCAGTATGTCGTACATATTATTGAAATATATATGTTAAATGCTTGTTAAGGTGACATGATATTGACTATAATGTCTATTCAGGAGCATTTCTATGCTTAGTAATAGCTAGATACATATTGGTAAGCTGGAGGCCATGAAACATTTCTCTATATGATCAATGGAAGAATAATTTTCATGTTTGCATAGATCCTGTTAAGTAAGTAAGAAAAATAAAAGTAACATGAGTAGCAATATTGATAACAGCAGCAACGGCAACTTACATTCATTGATTACTATGTGTTAGCCATCATTCTAATGTCTTTATATTAATTATTTTGGCTAATACAATCCTATGAGGTAAATATGAGAAAAATATGCTTAGCAAGGTCATGTGGCCAAGGTCTCACAGGTGTTAAGTAGTAGACATTATGAGTTGGAGATCACAAAAGTGTTATGTGATAGTGATCATGAATCCAAGTCACATAGATGGTAAGAGGTAGATGTGCGTCCAAAGTCACATAGGCAATAAATGATAGAGGTCGGTTATTCAAGGTCAGATAAGTGGCAAGTAGTAGAAATTATGTGTTCAAGTGCTGAAGGTTAGGTATTCAAGGTCAGATGGGTAAGTAGTAGAGACTACATGTCTAAGATCACAAAGATGATAAGAGATAGTGTTTCTCTACCTTTCATTCTCTAATTAGTAAACTGAGAGCTTTGATCTGGGTGATTGTGGAGGACACTGCTAGTTACCCAAAATCAATTTCTCCTTTTATGCAAAGTTAGAGAGTTATAACTGATATGACTACCTTACAAGGATTTTATCTCCCAGTGCCCCTTGTAGACAGGTGTGGATTAGTGACTCAGTTCTCAATGGAATGTCATCAGAAGTGGCACTTACCACTTCCAGACCTGGCCTATAAAACCTTGCACTGAGCTCCTATGTGTAAGTTCCCTTTTCACGAACTGGGATAAGGAAATGCCTGAACCTAGCTTCACTCAAGCTGGTAAAGACTATCCTACGGAAATCAGGCAGAATCAAACTGAGAGAATGCTGGATCTCTAGAAGATTGCCTGTAGCAGAGCTGTATGCTAACCTTGAATGCTCATATCAGACTGCAACATGAAAAAAAAAACCTATTTTTCTTTAAGTCAGTAAACTACTGTTAATTCTCTTTGTTACAGCTAATACGATAAACTTTCAGATGTCTTAAATTCTGAAATTCTAAAATTAGAAAAATGAAAAGATAAATTTAAAAACAGAGAAATTAGGGTTTAATGAAACTAGAATCCCTAAGACAAGACTTCTTTCACTAAAATGATTTATAATGTACATCATTTCTGATATTTACTTCCCTGGATTCTAATCACTTTTTCTTTAAATCATGGCATTATTAAATAATACCTTAATATCTTCCATTATATTTCCTTATACTTTTAATCCATACCATGACATTAAGTGAAAACAATAATAAAGAGATCATGCTATTTTGTTATGGATAAGAAATTGAGCCAGGTCATTTTTCTAGCATTTGAAAACTTTATGCTCAGAATCCATAACTAAACTGAAAGAGATTTTCTTTCTGTAATACCAATCACCTAAATTTTAATGAAAATTAAAGAGGGCAAAACATTATGAGAATAAATCAATTCATTCTTCACCAGAATCGCAGCTTCCAGTATATGAAATAATTTACATTATAAAAAAAATGTTCGATGTTTTCATGTTGAAATAGTTCTGTGAAAATTATTTAGTTTGGGCAAGATGGGAGCAAATCTCCCAGCATGTTCTATTTTACATAATAGTAGCAGTCCCATCATTAAATCCATAAATGTTCTGAGGTATCCTTTAAGTGCTCCCATGGATCAAGGTGTCACAAAATGTGAAAGACTCTTAGAACAAAGCTGGAAGACTCACATCTCCTAATTTTGAAACTTATTACAAAGCTACTATAACCAAAACAGTGTGGTCCTGGCATAAAGATAGACATAGTGACCTATGGAATAGATAAAGAGCCCAGAAATAAACTCTTTCATATTTGTCAGATGATATTCGACAAGGGCACCAAGACCATTCACTGGGGAAAGAGCAGTCTTTTCAACAAATGGTTCTGGGGAAGCTGGATATCTACATGTGAAAAAATGAAGTCGGACCCTTAGCTATTACCAAATATAAAAATTAACTCAATTGGTCTAAACATAAGATCTCATATACATACACATATATGTGTGTGTGTGTGTATATATATACACACATATATATACACACACACACACACACACGCACACACACACAGAGAATAGAACAGAATATGATTTAGACTTAAAAGGGAAGGAAATTCAGACATATACTACAACATGGATAAACAATGAAGACATTAAGCTAAGTCAAATAAGCTAATTACCAAAAGAAATACTGTGTGATTCCACTTAAATGAGATGCTTATAGTAGTCAAAATCATAGAAACAAAAAGTAGAATGATGTTTTCCAGTTGTTGGCAGAGGAGCTATGGCAGTTATTATATAATTGATACAGAGTTCCACCTTTCTCCAATGAGGCATTATGTGATGTTTGGTTTGCAAAGAGTGATTCAACTGGAGCACTTTTTATAATCATTGGAAATCACAACCTTGGGTCAATAAATATATGAAGAATCAACTTTATGTAATGTTTCCCATCCTGACATTCCTGAAACTATGTCCTATACATACAAGATCATATACACTTTATCCTGCCTATAAACATTAATAACATTAAGCTTATAAGAAAAATATTAACAAAATACATAAGTATGAAGTCAGAACACAGCATATGTAACTTGAAAATTATCTTCCTGTCAAAGATTCCAATTTTTAAATTATCCTTGTGTTCATTCATAGTGATAGTGGTAAGAACCCTTCTATTCTGACCGAACTAGGCAATTTCTACATGCCTTTAGTGATGCCATGCTCCTGGACTTCAACTTCTTACTAGAGTTTTAGTTATATCATCAACTTCCAAGCTTTTCAAGATCCACATGGCTCTATAGTGTTACCCAAATGTGCCCTATATTCAGCCTCACCCCCAATGGACTTGCCTACAATTATCTACAATCACTCCAAGAGCATCCATGGCTTTAGCATTTGAGAAACAGAAAATTAGAGCCTGATACATTTTTTTTCTCAATTACTTCCTTTGCATCTTTATAAATGTCCTGAATTCATAATGTATTTATGAAGTTCATAATACATGTCAGACACTGTTCTAAATGATCAAGAAACAAAAACAAATAGGGCACAGTTTCTTTCAAAAGGAGCCAATAGTCTGGGTGCAAGAAGTATGAGCAAGATACTCTGGGGACATAACTAAGGGTATTACTGATCATACCAGTGGAGTCTAGGAAAGGCTTCATTAAGATGGCACTGCTTGAGGAAAGTATTAAAAAAGAAGAGGTCATATGGTCAGAGAGAGGAATTAAGGTTAGAAAAAAGAGAGACAGGGACCAAGCATTTGAAACATTGAAGAAACATGAATAAAACTATGGAGACTTTAAACAACATGCTACATATTGGAGGAACTGATGGCTAAGTGATAGCTATGGTTTGGGTTGTAAAAAAGTCATAGTGAAATATGACTTTAGTGATAGAGTAAAAGAGCCAATTAGTGGAAGGTCTTATATTTCATACTAAGGAATAAAAAATGTAGTACATATATTTGAGTAATTATGATGTGGTAGGTTCTATTATAGACTCTACTTGCATAAACCTCATTTGATTCTCACAAAAATCCTATCAGTTTGGTAGGATTTTTATTACTTTTTAAGCATGAGAAAATTGAAACATAATGGTTTAGTAACTAACCCAAGGCCATGCAGCTAGAACGTGGGGATGTCAGGAAGTCTGATGCAACAAATTGGGCTCGTAGACACCAGGCTGACTTCCTTCAACAGTGTGTACTTTATTACATCAAAAATGATGAACCATTAAAGGGTGTTAAGTACAAGAAAATATGACTATTTTAGTAGTAAAGATGAGACAAAATTAAAATTGAGATAGAAGGCAGTAAAAAATGAGAATATGAAATGCAGATAAATTACATGAAGGAAGGAGAAGATATACTACTCAGAATGATTAAGTAAAGGAGGGTATATCTGTTAGTGTTCATTGCACAATTAACCACTCTAAAATTTATTGGCTTAAAATAGCATGCATTTATTTAAATAAAAAAATTATGTGTTAGCTAGGGTCAGGAAGGTTTAGAACGGTCTTGCTCATGTGTCTAAGTAACCTGGAGGGTCAGCTGTAAGATAGCTCTGCTGATTTGGGTTGGGCTCTCTCACATGTCTGAAGCCTCAGCAGAGATAAATTAGTTGATTCAGCTTTGTTCCACATGGCTCCTTGTCCCCAGGCAGGTTAGCACAGGCTTATTCTCATGGCAGCAGGACAGTGGTCTTGGCAAGAACACAGAAGTGTGCAAGGTTGCTTGATACCTAGGCTTGGAAATAACACTATCATCTATTAATCAAATGAAATGACAAGGCATTTCTCCAAAGAGATACAGAACTAGACAATAAGAACATGAAAAGATGTCAATTCATTATCTATAAGGAAATGTAAATCAAAACCATAGCGACATGCCACATCATAGTCACTAGAATGGCTATATAACATGTTGGAAAGAATGTAAATAAACTGAAACTCTTACATCCTGCTGGTGAAAATGTAATACGGTGCAGCCACTTTAGAAAACAGTTTAGTACTTCCTCAAAAAGTTAAACATAGAGTTACCATATGACCCAGTAATTCCACTTCTAGGCATAAATTAAAGAGAAACAAATGCTTTTGTCTATGCAAAAATGTGTACATGAATGTTTAAAGCAGCATATTCGTAATAGCCAAAAGTGGAAACACTCAAATGTGTCAACTAATGAACGGATAAATAAAAAGTGATATATTTATACAATGGAATATTACTTGTCAATAAAAAAATAATGAAA
Source organism: Pteropus vampyrus (assembly GCF_000151845.1). Lineage (NCBI taxonomy): Eukaryota > Metazoa > Chordata > Mammalia > Chiroptera > Pteropodidae > Pteropus > Pteropus vampyrus. The sequence continues at coordinate 4,591,937 of NW_011888860.1, read as the reverse complement.
TACTAAATCATGCTACAACATGGATGAATCTTGAAAACAGTATGCCAAGTTAAAGAAGCCAGACATAAAGACCACGTATTGTGTGATTCCATTTATATGAAATATACAGAGTAGGCAAATTTATAAAGACACAATTAGATTAGTGGTTTCTTAGGGTTGATGGGCTGGAAGGCTAATAGGAGCGACTATTAATGGGTAAGGGTTACTTTTGGGGGTAATGAAAATATTCTAAAAGTGATGGTAAGAATGATTGCACAGTTCTATGACTATACTAAAAAGTATTGAGTTGTGCATCTTGAATGGTTCCATTTTACAGTATGTGAAGTGTATCTAAATCAAGTTGTTAGGTTGAAAAAAAGATTCATTGTGCTGAAGATAGAAGGAAACTGAAATGACTTTAGAATTATAAATTTGCAAATATGGTTATTATACTTGATACTAGAAAAAATTTCTAAGTTTAATATGTAAACATTTGGAACAAAGAAAAAAATATAAAATATATATTATTATGTTACATACACACATACACACACAATGTCACAATATACACTCAGATTCAAGGAAAGGAGAAATAGATGCATCTCTTAGATGGAGGAGTTGTAAAGTCACATTGTAAGTGGTGGAGAGTGAGAAGAGTAAATAATCATCACCATTTTTTGAAATCTAATTGATAAGGAAAAAGAAAAAAAAGCACCAATAATGACTCCCTGGTTTCTTGCCTAAGAAACTGGGTGAATGATGGTGCCATTTAGAGATGAGGCCAGTAGGGCTCCACACTGGTTTTTCCCAGAAAGTGAATAAGAGTTTCCATGTGTGTTTCCTGTGGTATGAAAGATAAAACTACACAAATAACACAACAATAACAACTCCAAGAATTGTAGTAAATATTCAACATTAGACAATTACGAAAAACTTGTTATTGAAAACTATCTGCTATATGATACATCAGCAGAATCCGCTGAACTTTTGTAGCAAACACTGACAGAAAGTATGAAAATAAACCATGATTTCCTTTGAGGTCTGAAGACATATAAAGTCCACTCACATCTGTCAAATCAGCCTTCTTGTGGAAATTCTCCAAAATGAAACCCTTGTCAAAGATGCTATATAAATAGCATCTATATAAATAGATGCTATATTCACTTAGCTCTGAAATGTTTAAATTGAGTTTAACATGTTATTTCCTTCTAGGAATAGGAATAGGAAAAAAGCAGAGTGAGTTGTGAGAGTCTTTGGGGTCAAGATATATGACTGAGGCCATTGACTCAGTCATATTCATAAGCAGCATATTCATAATAGCCAAAAGTGGAAACTGTCTGGAACTAGGACACACTACCACATGACAGAAAGGAAGTCAAAGTAGTTGCCTTGGTTCCTCAAATTGCATTCTTTGCTTAGCTCAAAGGAGATTATCAAGACTATCAATTGGTTTCATAAATGTGTTTCACTTTTTTAATACAACTTGCTTCTAATTCCTGATTCCTATGTTTAGTGCAAGTTTCCCATGAGCAAAAATATGAACTTAGTTTTTTCACCCTGATATTCAAGCTTTTTCCTAGCCTGCTCCATGTCATGTCTTGGCCCATATTTTTCAAATTTCTCTTAAATTTAGCCAATGCTATTGTCCAAATGATCTATGTGCTGTGCACAAACACACCCTGTCTTCCTTTGCTTCTTTATTCATCTCTTTGTTCTCTGCCTGTGCATCTTCTTCATTATACCAACTTTTCCAAAATCTTACTTGTTCTTCGACTCATGACTCTGATACCAACCGACTCCAACAGCTGCTTATGATTTTTATGTTTCCTGAATTTCCACTCATTTTGTACTTCACTCTTTCACTTATTCCACTCTGCCTTCTACTAAAGTTTGTATTTGTTGTCAGAATTGGGGAATGGGGGTGGGGCTAATAGGTGAAAGTAGTTAAAGGGTACAAACTTCCTGATATAAGGTGAATAAATTCTGGGGATATAACATACGGCATGGTAACCTTAGTTAACAATACTGTATTGTATTTTGAAAGTTGCTAGGAGAGTATATTTTAAAAATTCTCACAACAAAAAAAATATTGTAACTAAGTGAAGTGATGGATATGTTAACTAACCCTATTGTGGTAATTATTTTGCAATATATGCATATACCTTAAAAGATATCAATTTTAACTCAATGGAGCTGGGGAGAAATCTTGAATAAAAAATAAATTTTTTTTGTTTTATCCTCTATTTCCTTGTACATTTCCTAAGGACTCGTGAATTCATTGTTGTTCAAGATAGAGTTGCCAAGAATAGGAAGTGAGAAGTCAGGCTAGAGCTCTCCTTCTGCCAAAAAAACAGTTCAATTTTGATCTGTTTTGTATAACAGGCCATAGACTTCCACAGAAGGTATCATTTGAAGAAAAAGTTTTGTAAACTAAAAATCTGAAAACTACAGTTTACTTATTTTTGAATCCCCTGCTGTTCCAATCACAATCCTTTTCCCCTGGTGGTGGGCAAAAATACATATATATGTGAGCAAAAATTAGTATAATGGATAAAATTGTCCTCTACTTGTTAGAAGGTAACAATAAAGGGATATTGAAATAAGAAAACTCTTATTCAATCATTTGACATATATTATTGATAACAGCAAAATCATTTGCTAAAAATATAGAAGCAGCAAGTCAGCAAAAAATAAGGGCTATTAAGAAAGATAATTGCCAGTGATAGGTTCAATCTGGATCAAACAGCCATAGAAAAAGCATAATCAAAACTTCTCTAAAATGATCAGAAAGTCTTAAAATAAGTGGAAAATTGAGATGTGAGCAGGAATCAAATTATAGTGTATATCACCCCTGCACTCTGGACCTGAAAAAAACGACCATAATTATTCCATCTCAAGGCTTTATCTTTGCTTTACCCACAAAATAGACAAATAATGTGCCCCCAAAAGGTCTTTATCTGAATCCCCAAGACCTGTGAAAATGTCATATTATGTGGCAAGAGTTACAATTGCAAATGGAATTAAGGTTGCTAATCAGCTTAAGTTAAAATAAGGAATTATCCTGGATTATCCAGGTGGGTTCAATGTAATCATTAAGGATCCCTTAAACTGGAAGAAGGAAGCAGTAGTATCAGATCCAAAGAGATGACATTGTGAGAAAGACACCCGGCTTTGTAGATTGAAGGGGTCAATGACCCAAGGAATCCAGGAAAACTCTGGAGGCTGGAAAAGGCAAAAAAAAAAAAATGGATTCTCCCTTGGAACCTTCAAGAAGAAATGCAGCCCTGCCAACATCTTGATTTTAGCCCAATGGACCTCATTTCAGACTTCCGATTCTCAGAATTGTAAGATAATAAATTTGTGCTGTTTTAAGCTTTAAGATTGTGGTAATTGTATTATAGCAGCAATAGGAAACTAATACACCCACAAAATTTATTCCAACCTTCTCGTGACACCCCAAAACTGCTCCCTCCTTATCAAATATCTTTTCTATTTCAATCACCTATCATTACTCCCAAACTATCTTTCTTTGTAGGATAATTATAATTTGATAGGATAACGATGTTTTCTATAAATCGCTTTGTCAAAACAATTACTAGGAAAGATATTACCAAAGACTTAATGAATATTTAAGTCATGATTATAGTTATTTTAATTAATGTCATCCAAATACCAATTTAGAAGCAAAATATGTTTTTAAATTCTCAGATGGCACATAATTATTTCCATGAGATTTTATTTTTGAGAAGACAAACTTGTTTGTTTTATAAGTTGATCTCTTCTTTAAGAACAAACTATTTAAGAAAATTTGGCATTGTTTGTTTACTTTTCAAACAATAGGTATATAAGTGAAGCATAAGAGAATAGAGAGAATAAAAGTGATATCTCACTTCTAACACAACTTCACCAAGATATTAAAAATGTGTTTAAATGCCTACAAAGATCAACGCGATCGAGTATTGGAGAACTAAAATTAATGTTCATGGGTAGATCGTTTCTGTTTCAAAAATGCTTTCATTTCAGTACCTCATAGAAAATGTGAGACTGTTTTTTTAGCTAGACAACAAAAAATCATCACCAGATAAGATTTGGCAGTGTACTAAACTTTAATTTTTTCATATGATTTTACTAGCCTTCTCCTCACATAGTTTAGTTCTGAGGATTGAATGAGATAAGTTGATCTAGCAGCTGAAGTAGTACTTGCTACTTAGTACCTGTTTAATGACTTAACAATAACTACTATTTAAGAGGAATCACTAAAAATTTTGTAACTTGGGCAGAGGCATGATCTTGAAGTTTGAAATTACAATCTCCTCCGATACCAGAGGGAAAGTAGGACTGAAAAAGAAGTGAGAGTAGAAGCAGATAAACCAGTTAGGCTGTTGCTTGAATAACTCATGCAAAAAATGACAGAGGCCCAAAATTATTAACAAAAGGGACTAAAAGAAGGAGGCATATTCAAGAGATATTTAGGTGCTAAAATCAATTGGCTTTCAACTTGTATCTTTACCACTTTATGTTAGAATAATTTCAACTGTAAGTAAAAGAATAATTTCGGGTCATTTTCTTATGCAGCTGTTCTCTTTTTCATGGTCTTAAGCATCAACCTTGAGCGTCATACCCTCAAATAGCAATGTCCAAACAGGAAGGAAAGGGAGAAGCCCATTGAACACTCATTTCTTTCTTCCTTCCTTCCTTCCTTCCTTCCTTCCTTCCTTCCTTCCTTCCTTCCTTCCTTTCTTTTTCTTTTTTTCAATAAGAGAGGAAGATCTTACCCAGAAGACTTTAGGCAGGTTCCCCTCATATCCCATTAAGCAGAATTGAGCCAAATGCCCATGCCTCAAATGCACGGAAACTGAAAAAATGAAATCTGGCTCTTTCAGCTTCTATAATGGGAGATAGATTCTAAGAGTAGTGGAGAAAAGGTTGGGACTGGCTTTTGAAAGAAACAATAGTTGTGTCTCCTAGACTATTTGATTAGATATGGAGGCTGAGAAAGAAGGAAAAGTCAGAATACCTGCTTTGACATCTAGTATTGCCATTCACTGAACTAAGCAAGAGAAACAGGTTTGGGGTAGGGAATGATGAAATCTTTTTAAATATATTTGAATTTCTAATTAGAAAGCTCAGAGTTCAGTTTCATAGGGGCCTAGAGCTCAAAATTGAGAGCTAAGCTAGAGTTCTGAGCTTGAGAAAATATAACTGAAGTCACACAGTAAAAGGGTTTGTCCAGATACAGTGTGTAAAGTTATTAGAGAAGAGCCAAAGAGAGAATCTTGGAAAAAGAAGCCCATCTGAGAGACTGAAAAGGAAAGTCCATGAAAGTAATAAGGAAAGCAGGAGAGAGCAACATTTTAAGATGGAAAAGAGATCAATGGTACTAAGTACTTCCCAAAGACCCACCCATTAACAAATACTTCCCAGAGACCTTACAAATATGTGGTCTCTATGGTGACCATTGCCAAGGAAGAAATATACATAAGAAGGTATTTATAGATAAATGATTTTTTTTTTTTGGTTATTTGTTATGCTATTTGTTTTTTAATGAGCAGGAGAGAGAGCTGGAACAGGGGAGTAAGAGTGATTTGTAATGGCTATGCAACTGTAATATACAATTGTCAGGAAATGTCTGTGCCTTGGATCTTTGTAGAACTAGCATGGCCACCTACCGAGAGTCTAGGATGGTCAGTAGAGTCCTTCCTTCTCCCCAAAATATAAAACATTGGGTCTTACTTTTCCAATTCCATCTCTTGCTTATTATTGCAATTTTGCATTCTGCAAAATAAATTTTCTTTATCAAGGCTAATTTTCTTACCCTAATTTGTTTTAGTTCATTACTCACAAAAATGGAGGAAATAAAATTTAAGAAAAATACTATCTAAATAAAAGCACAATACCTATGGCAGTGACCTCAGACAAAGCCCCACCCAGTTAACGTGGAAGAGTTGCTATTAAAGAAAAAAAATCTAAAATTTAACATCACTCTATTTTGTTTTACTTTTTCAGTTCTCTGACAAATCTTTTAAATATTACAACTAAAAGTAGAAACTAAGTTTTATGTTGTAGTAAATTTCAGTTTAATGGCTTTTTATAGTCTTGACTGTGTTACCATTATACTCTAGAAGGTCAGCCAGAGTAACCTGCTATCCATAAAGAACAACTGGATAAAGCAAAACCTATGGTTTTTAAGAAAAAGCAGTACTATCGGCACAGCAGGTTCAGTCATGCCCTCTTGTGCATAAGTGTAGCATAGCAGCTCCTATTTTAAATAAATATAAATTGAACCCATGATGTGCCAAGTTCTATGACAGGTGCTGAAGATACAGCTCTGGACAAGATATAAAAGGTCCTTATCTTCATGGAGATTATTTAGAGCATACTTTATTATTTATACAAGTTAAAATCTATTACAAAAACCTCTATTTGAAGATTAAGCATTTCTTCCCCCTTTCCTCAGCTGCCT
>NW_011888860.1:4583271-4585445 GCF_000151845.1 Pteropus vampyrus | reverse complement strand
CGAGAGTCTAGGATGGTCAGTAGAGTCCTTCCTTCTCCCCAAAATATAAAACATTGGGTCTTACTTTTCCAATTCCATCTCTTGCTTATTATTGCAATTTTGCATTCTGCAAAATAAATTTTCTTTATCAAGGCTAATTTTCTTACCCTAATTTGTTTTAGTTCATTACTCACAAAAATGGAGGAAATAAAATTTAAGAAAAATACTATCTAAATAAAAGCACAATACCTATGGCAGTGACCTCAGACAAAGCCCCACCCAGTTAACGTGGAAGAGTTGCTATTAAAGAAAAAAAATCTAAAATTTAACATCTATTTAACTCTATTTTGTTTTACTTTTTCAGTTCTCTGACAAATCTTTTAAATATTACAACTAAAAGTAGAAACTAAGTTTTATGTTGTAGTAAATTTCAGTTTAATGGCTTTTTATAGTCTTGACTGTGTTACCATTATACTCTAGAAGGTCAGCCAGAGTAACCTGCTATCCATAAAGAACAACTGGATAAAGCAAAACCTATGGTTTTTAAGAAAAAGCAGTACTATCGGCACAGCAGGTTCAGTCATGCCCTCTTGTGCATAAGTGTAGCATAGCAGCTCCTATTTTAAATAAATATAAATTGAACCCATGATGTGCCAAGTTCTATGACAGGTGCTGAAGATACAGCTCTGGACAAGATATAAAAGGTCCTTATCTTCATGGAGATTATTTAGAGCATACTTTATTATTTATACAAGTTAAAATCTATTACAAAAACCTCTATTTGAAGATTAAGCATTTCTTCCCCCTTTCCTCAGCTGCCTATGAGGTGCTCAGTTTTTCTGGTGACTAGGGTTGCTCCTGGCAGTGCTTACCCAACACTAGCCTATACCATAGCCTCTGTCTGGGAGCTTGCCAGTATCTACTCAGCTCTCATCCTGCACAACAATTAGGTGACAGTTAAGGAGAAGAAGATCAGTGCCCTCATTAAAGCAGCTGGTGTAAACTTTGAACCTTTCTGACCAGGCTGGTTTGCAAAGGCTCTGGCCAATATCAACATTGGGAGCTTTATCTGCAAGATAGTGTTTGTTGGACCTGTACCAGAAGAAAGTCCTGCCCTCTCCATCACTGCTGCCCCGGCTAATGAGAATCAAGTGGAAGCAAAGAAAGAAGAATCTGAGATCTGAGTAGTCTTATGATGGCATAGGCTTTGGTCTTTTTGACTAAATCTCTTTTGTAACACATTCAATAAAAAGCTGAACTCTGGGGGGAATAAAGATTAAGCATTTCATTATATGATACAAATGGTTTCATTGGTTAAAAAAATATTATCAATAATTTCTTTGGTCTACAATCTTAAATTATTGATTCGGTTTGCCCCTAAACTTTTCTCCTTAACATCTATTGGTAAAAATTTTAGAATACACTAAATTTAGTTTTATAACTATTATTTTCAGATACAATACATTGTGATGTTTAATTCTAAGATCTTATTTAATCTTAATGTTACTTGTCATTGAGAAGCCTCTGAGGCTATAATTTCACAGTTTGTGATCCCAGGAAAGCTTTATTAAGTTCCAGACAAGAGACAGTTTATGTTATTAAAACTGAAATTCCCTAAATCTTATTATATATTCTTACTATCTGTATCTTTATAGTTCTTACCTAAAGAAGTCTTCTGAAAATCTCAAATTTTGATGCCTGATTTTTGTAGCTTTCAAAAACAAATTTCTTGTTTTAATTAGAGGAATAGAGACTCAATTGTGATGGCTGCATTTAAATGACATACTATTTGGCCCACAATGACCTTCCTGTAACGAATGCAAATATGATAAGATATAAACCATAGTAAGCAGATTTGGGAGAATTTAATTTTAATGAAACATTTAAATGAATAATCATCCACTCTAGCTTTTGATTACACAACGGTTAAATCATAATATTTCTGTATCAAGAGATTGTCTCCTCATTCCTAAGTGTGAAGAATACTATACATTTCTCATTTAATTGGTAGCCCAATCCCTCTTACTCTTACTCTAAGAATATTCTCTTATACTTTTAGAGGAGATTATCTAGTTAAAGTAGTCCTATGAGTGGTGACTTTAAGTATATCGCATCCCAAAAGACCCTAAATAAACCTAAAATCTAATTTAAAACAATAAGCCTATAACACAAATATACCTTCAAATCAAGTTCTC
>NW_011888860.1:4579813-4583221 GCF_000151845.1 Pteropus vampyrus | reverse complement strand
TAAGTATATCGCATCCCAAAAGACCCTAAATAAACCTAAAATCTAATTTAAAACAATAAGCCTATAACACAAATATACCTTCAAATCAAGTTCTCTAGTTTGTCTTTACAATCAAAAAACTGACTAAAACCCCTACTTACATTAAAAATCTAAATGCCCCATTTGCCCTTTAAGATTGGGTATTTCTTTAAGAAATGGATGATATGTACATTTTGCACTTTCCCCTAGGGATGCTTTTGCTTCATCTTCCTATATATTCAAACATCTGGCTAAAAATTATAAATGAATGCCTACCAAATTTTAAGTCACCCTGCATTGCCTGCCTTGCTTATGGAGGCCTAAGCCATAAGCCAAGGAACTTGATCAGTCAAACATTTACACCTGCATGATGCAAAGGGTGAGGAACACCTTAGTTTGAGAGTCATGAAACCCACCTCAGCAGATATATCCAACACCTTTGAAAGCTTTATCATCATGTTTGAGGGTGGAGGGATCCACACATGATCACATCCTTTCTCCAACACACTATAATAGATGCATATCAGTTAGCAATCAATATAACAATGATGTGAAATAAACCACCACCGAGATATGTGGAAACATGGCAGAGTGAGAGAGATCTCCAGATCTCTTCCCTTGAAACAACAATAAGCCAAACATCTAAAACTCAACAAAAAACAGCCAAACTGCATACCAACACGTCTGAGCGTGGGATCTGCACATAAAAGCTACCACAAGTCAGAACCCAGGCAGTGCACTGGGAGAAATAAAGAAGCTGCTTCTCACAGCCACTGGAGCTCCCTGCAGGAGGAGGGAGAGGGGAGAAGTTGAGAGGAATTTGGTGAGTTTTCTTAACATTCTTGCCTGGGATAGCTGTGGCTGCAGGGCACAGTCATCAGGGGAGAAAGCAGAGAAGCCGGACTGGACCACAGAGGAACAACAGCTGATTTTTGCCAGTGGCAGTTGCAAAACCCAGGCTGAACCACAGACCCAACCCAGTGTTCCCCTGCCCCCATACCCTACAAGATTTATCACCATGGAGCCCAGGGGAATCTGAGTAAACGTTGCTGAGACTGTCGCTTACAATGACAATGACTGAAACTGAGGGTGGCGAGAGTGATTAAATATCTACAAGAAAATTTAAAAAGCGTTATTAACACTTTATGCAAAACAAGGATCCAAGAGGCTTAGACGCCACCTACTGGAAACCAAAGGAAAAGCACCTTCTTTGCAGCAGGCTAAAGATAGACCTTTATATAATAAATCTTCTTTCTGGAAAAACAGCAGAATATACTTCTATTAATGCCCAGGTAGAGAAATAGTCCATTAAACACCATGAACAACCAAGGTGACAAGGCATCTCAGAAAGAAAGAGAAAAATCTCCAGAAAATAAGCTTACAGACATAGATATATGCGACTTAAATGACAGAGAATTCAGGATAGTACTTCTGAAAAAACTTAATGAGATCAAAAACAACTCAAACACCAATTTCAAGAATTGAAAAAACAACTAGATGAGCAGAGCAAGGAGATTGGAACCCTCAAAGAGAACCAAATAGAACTTCTGGAGATGAAGAACACACTGCAAGAGTTGAAAAATGAAATAGGAAGCTTGGGAAATAGAGGTGACCGAATGGAGTAAAGGATCAGTGATATTGAAGACAGAAATCTAGAAATAAATTAGAAGGAAGGAGAGAAAAACTGAAGAATGAAAAATAATGAAAGAGAAATTCAAGAATTAGCTGATACCATCAGGAAAGGAAACATAAGAATAATGGGCATTATCAAGGCAAAGAAAAGGTACAGGGATTAGAAAGCATTTTCAGACAAATAGTGGATGAGAATTTCCCAAATCTAAGGAATGAGCTTGAGCTTGGAATTAAAGAAGTCAACAGAACACCCAAATTCCTCAAACCAAAAAGGCCTTCACCAAGACACATTGTATTAAATTATCAAAAATCAAAGACAAAGAATTCTCAAGGCATCCAGGAAGATTAAAACGGTAACTTTTAAAGGTAAACCCATTAGATTATCCTTGGACTTGTCACTGCACACCTTACAAGCCAGAAAGGAATGGAATCAAATATTTAAACTATTAAGTGAAAGGAACTACAAGCCTAGAATAATGTATCCAGCTAAGCTCTCCTTTAGATATGAAGGAGAGATTAAGACTTTTCCAGACATACAAAAATTGAGAGAATTCTCCACTATGAGGCCTGCACTACAGGAAATACTGAAAGGGGTCAGTCCACCTAAAACAAAATGACAAAAAAATGCATAATTAGGAGTAAAGTGACGATGGGGCAAATAGAAGCAGAGGAATGCAACCCTTACTAAGAACAGGGTATTATAAGCTTAAATAATAAGAAGAGAATTGTTATAACAAGAAAGTAATGAACGTTCAGCATACATAGGAATAAACTGAGATAACAATGACTGAAAAGGGGGATATTTGAAAATCCAAAATCTCAAAGGGGAATGGACATAAGGTATGCACAGAAGAAAATGGATGACTGTATATAACTATATATATATATATATGTAAATATATATATAACTATATATGTAACTATATATATAACTATATATAATAACTATATATATAATATATATATGTGTGTATATATATATATACATATAAGTATATATAATATAACTAAAGGGAAAAACAGAACAAAACACTATCATAGCAGGGGACCTAAATACCCCACTGTTGTATAAAGACAGATCATCCGAATGGAAAATCAATAAGGAAATAACATCCTTAAATGACACATTAGACCAACTGGACATAATTGATATTTACAGAGCCTTCCATCCCAAAATAGCTGCTTATACATTCTTCTCTAGTTCACATGGATTAGTCTCAAGAATCAACCACATACTGGGACACAGAGCCTCAACAAATATAAGAGGGTTGAAATTATACCAACCATATTTTCTGATCATAGTGCTTGGAAACTAGAGATCAACTGCAAAAAGAAAGTGGGAAGAACCACAAATACATGGAGATTAAACAACATGCTACTGAAGAATAACTGGATCACAGAAGAAATAAAAAGAGAGATAAAGAGATACATAGAAACGAATGATAACGATAGTACAACATATCAAAACTTTTGAGACAAGGCAAAAGCAGTCATAAGAGGAAAGTTCATAACATTACAAGCCTATCTCCAAAAGTAAGAATGAGCCCAAATAAACAACTGAACACTTCATCTTCAAAAAACTAGAAAAGGAAGAACAAATGAAGCCTAAAGTCAGCAGAAGGAAAGAAATAATCAAAATTAGTGCAGAAATAAATGAAACAATACAAAAAAAATAGAAAAAATAAATGCAACAAAGAGCTGGTTCTTTGAGAAGGTTAATAAAATTGACAAACCCCTGGCTAGACTCACTAAAGAAAA
>NW_011888860.1:4576799-4579682 GCF_000151845.1 Pteropus vampyrus | reverse complement strand
CAGAAATACAAAGGATCATACAAGAATACTATAAAAAAAAGTATATAACATCAAATTTAATAACCTAGAAGAAATAGACTAGTACTTAGAAAAATACAACCTTCCTAGCCTGAATCAAGAACTGGAAAATCTAAAAAGACCGATCAGCAATATGGAAATTGAAACAGTCATCAAAAACCTTCCAAAAAGTCAAGGACCAGATAGCTTCACCAGTGAATTCTACCAAACATTCAATTAAGATTTAATACCTATTCTCTTCAAACTCTTTCAAAAAATCAAAGTGGAGGCAATTCTATCCAACTCGTTTTATGAGGCCAATATTACTCCGATACCAAAATCTGGTAAAGATAACACACACAAAAAAAACTACAGACCAATATCTCTCATGAACACAGATGCAAAAATCCTAAATAAGATATTAGTGAATCGAATACAGCAACATATTAAAAGTATTATACATCATGATCAAGTGGGCTTCATCCCAGGGGCACAGGGATGGTTCAACATATGCAAATCAATTAATGTGATACACCACATGAACAAATTCAAAAATAAGAATCATATGATCCTATCAATAGATGCAGAAAAAGCCTTCAACTAGATACAGCATCCATTTATGATCAAAACACTTAACAAAATCGCTATAGAAGGAAAGTATCTCAACATAATAAAGGCCATCTATGACAAACCCTCAGCCAGCATTATACTCAATGTTGAAAATCTAAAATCCTTCCCTCTAAGATTAGGAAAAAGTCAAGGCTGTTCACTCTCGCCACTATTATTCAGTATAACATTGGAGGGCCTAGTAAGTACAATTGGACAAGAGAAAGATATAAAAGGCATCCAAATAGGAAATGAAGAAGTCAAACTGTCACTATTTGTGGATGACATGATTCTCTATAGAGAAAACCCTAAAGACTCCACAAGAACACTACTAGAAACAATAAGCAAATACAGTAAAGTCTCTGGATACAAAATCAATGTGCAAAAATCCATAGCATTCCTATACTCTAATAATGAAGTGTCAGAAAAGGAAGTAGAAAAAAATAATCGCTTTTGCAATTGCAGCAAAAAGAATAAAATACTAGGAATAAATTTAACAAAACAAGTGAAGGACGTATATAATGAAAACTATAAGACCCTATTAAAATAAATGGAAAGATATTCTTTGTTCTTGAATTGGAAGAATCAACATAGTTAAAACGACCTCATTACCTAAAGCATTATACAGATTTAATGCAATCCCCATCCAAATACCATTGGCATTTTTTGAAAAAATAGAACAAAATCATCAGATTTGTATGGAAGCACAAAAGACTCCGAATTGCCAAAGTTATCCTGAGAGAAAAGAATGAGACTGGAGACTCTGCCCAAATTCAAATTATACTATAAAGTGACAGTAATCAAAACAGCATGGTACTTGCAGCAAAACAGACACACAGACCAGTGGGACAGAATTGAGAGTCCAGAAGTAAACCCATATTTATATGGGTAAATAATTTTTGACAAAAAAGCCAAAAACATACAGTGGAGAAAGGAAAGCCTCTTCAATAAATGTTGCTGCGAAAACTGGAAAGCCACCTGCAAAAGAATGAAACTAGACTTTTGTCTATCACCACACACCAAAAGTAACTCAAAATGGATTAAGGACTTCAGTATAAGACCTGAAACAATAAAATGCATAGAAGAAAACATAGAAACAAAATTCAAAGTCCCTGGACTTAAAGAGGATTTTATGAATTTGACCTCAAAGGCAAGGGAAGTAAAAGCAAAAATAAATCAATGGAACTACATCAAACTAAAATGTTTCTGCTCAACAAAAGAAAGAAATGTTTCTGTCAACAAGGTAAAGAGACAACCATCCGAATCAGAAAATATATTTGCAAGCAATGCCTCCGATAAGGACCTAATATCTAAAATATGTCAAAGAATTCATATGGCTCAATAACAACAAAAAACCCACAAACGATCCAATCAAAAAATGGGCAGAGGACTTGAACAGACACTTCTCCCTAGAGGACATACAAATGGCTGACAAAAATATGAAAAGATGTTCAACATTGCTAACTATTAGAGAAATGCAAATCAAAACCACAATGAGATACCATCTTATAGAATAGCTATAATCAACAGGACAAGTAATAACAAATGTTATAAAAACTCTCAATAAACTAGGTTAGAAGGAATTTACCTCAACATAATAAAGACTATGTTAGATAAGCCCAAAGCTAACATCATATTCAGTAGTGAAAAAATGAAAGCACTTTTTCTAAGATCAGAAATAAGACAGGATGTCTATTCTCACCACTCCTATTCAACATAATATTGGAAGTGTGAGCAAGGGCAATTAGTGAAGAAAAGGAAATAAATGACATCCAAATTGTAAAGGAAGAAATCATCTCTTGTTTGCAGATGACCTGTTCTTATATGCAGAAAATCTTAAAGACTCCACAAAATGATAGAACTAGTAAATAAATTCAGTCAAGTTGCAAGATATAAAATCAACATACAAAAATCAAATTCATTTCTCTACACTAACAAAACTATACAAATAGGGAAATTAAGAGGTCAATCCTATTCAAAATGATAGCAAAAAGAATGAAATACTTAGGAATAAATTTAACCACGCAAGTAAAATACTTATACACTAAAAACTACGGAACACTGGTGAAAGAAATTAAAGAAGACACAAATAAATAAAAAGACATCCTATGTTAATGGGCTGGAAGACTTAATATTGTTAAAATGTCTATACTATCCAAAGCAATCTACAGATTCAATGCTAACCCCATCAAAATCCTAATGGCAACTTTTACAAAAATAGAAAAATCAATCTAAAAATTCATATGAAACCACCAAAGACCCCACCTAGCCAAAGCAATC
>NW_011888860.1:4575147-4575434 GCF_000151845.1 Pteropus vampyrus | reverse complement strand
TCCATGAGGTATCTAAAATAGCCAAACTCATAGAAAGCGACTAGATTGCTGATTGCCAGAGGTTGGGGGCAAGGGAAAGTGGGGATTTGGCGTTCAGTGTATATAAAGTTTCCGTTATGCAAGATGGTTAGCTTCTAGACATCTGCTGTATAACCCAGTATCTTATATGTTAATAATACTGTACAGTGTGCTTTAAAAAATTATTAAGAGGGTAGATCTCGTGTGAACTGTTTTTTACCACACACACACACACACACACACACACACAAAAGGGAGACATAAGGAAA
>NW_011888860.1:4572848-4575097 GCF_000151845.1 Pteropus vampyrus | reverse complement strand
CACACACACACACACACACAAAAGGGAGACATAAGGAAATTTTGCAGGCAAAAGGAATATTTATTTCCTTGACTGTTATAATGGTTTCCTGGGTGTATGCATATGCCCAAACTCATCAAATTGTATACATCAAATATGTGCAGCTTTTGTATATCAATCATACCTCAATAAATGTGTTTTTAAAAAAGAACCCAACTTTAATATAAAGACAAGAACATGTTAAAAGTGAAAGAATGGAAAATATACACCATTTGAAAGCAAATCAAAATAAAGTTGGAATGGTGATATTAATATCAGATAAAGATTTCAAAGAAAAGATTACTATGGATAAATATCTGTTCATAATGATTAAGTGGTCAAGTCATCAAGAGTATATAATGAACCTAATAATGTGGCGTCAGAGGACATGAACCAAATACTGCTAAAATAGCAACAAAAAGTAGACAAATCCACAATAACTATCTGTAATTTCAACCCTACTCTCATAAGTAGACATAAAATCAGTAAGGAAATAGGAGACTTGAAGACTATCAATCAACTTTATCTATTGACATTTATAGAAGAACCTACTCCAAAGAAGCAGAATTCACTTTTTTTTTTTTTTTTCCCAAGTACCATATTCTGGGCCATAAATGAGTCTTAATACGTTTAAAAAGAATGAAGTCATACAAAGAATGTTATCTGACCACAAATTAAATAAAATAGAAATCAAAATCAGAAAGATATCTGGAAAGTCCCAAAATATCTGAAAACTGAGAACATATTATTAAGAAGAAAAAAAAAGAAATTAGAAAATAATTTCTGCTGAATGAAAATGAATTCAGAATATCAAAATATGTGAGCTGCCACTAACGCTGTAGAAATCAATGAAATAGAAAACAAAAAAAAAATCAAAAACTCAATCCAAAATTTAGTTCTCTGAATAGATCAATTAAATTAATGAACATCTAAACACAGTGACTAGGGAGAGAAAATGAAGGTGCAATTTACCGATATCAGAAATGAGAGAGGTGAAATCACTATGGATTGCAGAGATTATTAGGGAATATTATAAACATCTTCTGCAAGTAATTTTGGCAATAGGAATTTAAAATTCCTTGAAAGACGAGCTATCAAATCTCACTGAAAAAGTAATCGAGATCAACAAAAACAGCAGAGTAAGGATATCCAAAAAATCTTTCCCTCCATAAAAGCAAAGACAAAACTGGTAAACTATGAAAACCAAAATTTTGAGAATTCTGGAAATTAAACAAAGACTTTCAGCAACCTGGGGAGGGTTTTTTAAATAAAAGTTGGATGAACATCATTAAGAACAGTCAGTTTTCTGTGTTTTAACTTATCCTAGTCTCATCCTCTGCTCCCAGATTGATGGTAGCCTAGTGGGGCTTGTCGGGGAACATACACTCCCAGTACTATGGGGAGCAAAACCAGGCTGGAACATTTTCAAACTCTCTTTCCCAAATAACAGCCCTTACTTAACCTCTCTATTTAAGATAAAAGATTGTTTGAAGAAGCCACTGAAAGGCTTATTTTTATTTTGTCCAACTCAGAACTCCCACCTAGTGCTAAAGCCGAACCCAGGAGGAAAGAGGCATTTGTCAAAAAGTTTACAGGCAAAATATTCAATTGCTCTGGCTGAAAGACCATGATCGTGACCAAGAAAAAATATTCGCAAGTCAGGTTTATCTCAGCAGTGCAAGATATATTTAACATTTCAAAATCAATGACTGTAATTCACCAATAGACTAAAATGAAAAACCATACTATCATTTCTATGGATGCAAGGAGTGTTTGATAAGTAACATCCATTCTTGATAAAAACAAAACAAAACAAACAAAAATACTATCAGCCATTAGTGAAATGCCTAATACTAGGGCTGGGGCAGGGAAAATTCAAAATGATACCAGTGTCCTTTTGTTTCTGGATTTTTACTGCTGTAATACAATCCCCACCTGTTCTACTTTCTCCCTTCCAAAACACAATCTACTAGTCTTTTATGACATTCATAAAGCTTAACTGGCTGCCCATTGCCTGCAATAGTCTAACTTCTACACATAGCCTACAAAACATTTAATTTCATCTCGATCTCCTTCCAGATTTAATTTCTTCTACTTTTTGAAATACACCCTACTCTTAGCTACGTGGGAGTAATTTAGAATTTCTTATGTATGCCTTTTACTTTCTTGCCTACATACCTTTGTGCAAGCTATTTTCTGGGCTTAGAGTGTTCTCCTCTATATTCTCTTCC
>NW_011888860.1:4565781-4570613 GCF_000151845.1 Pteropus vampyrus | reverse complement strand
TTTCAGAACCATTCAGCACAAATCCAACCCATTAAAATCTCCTTCTAGCTTTACTCTTACCGAGCTGCTCCAAGGTTTCTCATGGTATACATTATACCTTTCTGCAGCACTTAACAAACTTAACTTTGTTTGATGAGCCAATGGATAAAAAGCGCTGAGCTATTATGAGCAACAACTAAATTATATTTATGTTTGAGCACTGTACCCCTACATGCTAAATTTCATAAACCCAAAGAAGCTAAATCAATTCGACCTCTGAGAGATGGAAAAAAAGAGTAGCGGCAAGGTAATGGCCCAGTATCTGGAGACTGCCTTGTAGGAGAGTCTTCCTGCCAAGCGGAACTCTGACAGACCTCCACGACCCTAACCCCAACGAACCAGGGGCATGCGCATGCGCATGCGCATGCGCAGCACCCGCAGGCCGCACCGCCCTCTCTCCTGCGCCTCGGTTTGCATCCGGGTCTTTGGGCTTAGCGCTCCACGCGCCGGCTGGGGTCGTTCGGGGGTTGCTGTGTGTTGGTTTTTCTCGCTGTTGCGATTCGGAAGAGCTGCTGGGTCAGCCGGTGAGTCCAGGGTTATGGTCCTATAAGAGGAGTCGGCCTAGGGGCCCGGATAGTCACTGTCCCCTCGGATGGGTTTTGTGCCGAGATGCAGACGCCCTGAGCGCATTGGGGTCCCGGGAGCCTCCAGGCGCGGGGCATCAAACTTAGCGCGCTTCGTCCTCTGCGGAACTAGGCCTCCGAGAAGGGGCTTCCCTAGCTCCTCCTCTCTGGCGGCTTTCTCTTGACACTTGTTAAAAAATTGTAAGTCATCCTCATTTGCTTTCGATACAGTTTTCGGAGTGACTGGGCCCAGCAGCTGCTCAGTGGAGAGGGTTTTGAGCCCCCGCCTTCTGGGCGGAGACCACAGCCTTTTCTGCTGTTTCTCCCCTCTCATCGGGATCCTCACCCCTGCCCTGCACGCCACCTTCCTAGTCCTGGCTTCAGAGACCTTTTTAGGGCAAGTATAGTGTGGTGTAGGAAAAATGCCCACAGCAGGGATTCTAGAAGTCTAGATTCTAGTATAGATTCTAGACTTGCTGTATAACCTAAGTCATGCAGAAGTTCTCATCCAACTCTAAAGTTCATAGATTTGTTTTCTTCAGCTCTTTCTCCAAGTGGTGCGCATTAAAAATGAATCAGCACCTGAGGAAGATGAGTAAAGGGATAGTGCTGTGTCATTTTTTGAGTGCTCTCTGGTTGTGATGCCAGAGTATTGCCCAGGACCCCAGAAGTTTGGATCTCAGGATAGGCAAAACAACAACAACAACAACAACAAACAAACAAACACATATCTTAATCTGAATAAATGTGGCAAAATCGTTCTACTTTACTCTGGGTGAGATAATTCATTTGGGACTTTTGGGAATGAACTCTGAGCTCTCCAAAGAGTTTAAAAAAAGAAAACAAAGCATACCTGTACATGACTTACTTGAACCTCTGCAATTAAGTCACCTTGTATGGTATCTAAATTTAACCTGATATAGTAAGAATCACCTGTGATATTTGTAAAAGTGCAGACTCCCTGGACCCTATTTCAGAAATACTATGTCTAGTGGAGAGAGGCTTTGGAATCTATATTTTTAACAAGCATATGGTATTTATCTCTTCTGCCAGAATTCTAGATCATGGTGATCATAATTTTTTGTTGTTATACTAGAATTCTAAATTATTATGTTCCTAAGAACATCATTCAGATTCCATATTCATTGTAACAAGTCCCATTAATTAAAAAATTTTGACTTATTACTGTATGTAAAGTATGTGGGTACAGAATTTAGGACTGCCGAAGCCATATGTAAAAGAATTGGTTTGGGTGACAGGTTTATTTAACTATAAAACTAAAATCTGGGAATTGTGGAAATATAAAACTGAGAATTAAAATCTGGGACTTAACTATAGTGTAAGTGTTGTAAATCTTGACATTATTAAAAAATACATCTTACAGAAATTGGCATGTAAGGAAGTGTAAGAATGCAGTTTTCTCTTTTATGATAGTAGGTCAATCCACATTGTCTAAGATGGAATCATAAAGTTTTGAAATGACTCTGCTCTCAATATTTTAATATTTTTTCTTAACTTTAGAGTACTCTTTTAGGAACTGAAATTGTTTTTTGTGAAGAAATTTTTCCCCCCAAAGATCAGCAGTTTCTTTAGTTCACTTTGTTTTCTTTTTCTTCTGTTACATGCAGGAAGAATTAAATGTCATGCTTCTTATTAAAAATAGCATGTCTAGTACGATCAGATTATTAAAAATTATATACATTCTGTTTATTTATATTTGCATTGGATAGATATTTTTAATGGTTTATACCTAATAATGAGAATTTATGAGTGGTAGAATTTGGGTCAAATTTTTTTCTTTTACTTCTTCGTATCTTTCTATAGTGATTGAAATTTTTTAAAAGTGCAGGTATCATTTTTATAAAAACATTATTTAATAAAGAGTGGTTTGGTTATGACTTTATTTATAGGGAGAATTCTGAATTTTAGTAAGTAACCCAAAAGTTGCTGAGTAATCATTATTACCATTGCTTTGCAGTCAAGAGATGACTACTGCTTTGTTTGCCTTTAAGTTTGTTTTATTTTGCTTTATACAGTATGCTTGTAGAGACAGTGCAATGTGATGTTTTTACAGTAAATTTGCCTTGATATGAATTCTGGCTTTATCACTTAGTAACTGTGTGACCTAAAATTGAGAGACTCTCTGTCCTCATCTAAAACTGGGTGTTATATTTACTTCAGAAGATTGTTGTAAGGATTAACATATGGAAATGACCTAGCCCACTACCAGGAACCCAAGTTCTGTTCAAAAGAGAACAGCTATTCTTACTACTATAAAAGTACAGATTGGATTTGTATACATGCATGTCTTTCTTAAGTAATGTCCTTTTTAAAGTCATCAGTGTATTACATTTTTTAAGTGTCTGTAAATTACTTAAAGTGTTCTACAATGGAATTTTCTCAGGTTTGAACTTCTTGTCCTGGAAGCCCTGCATCACCGTAATGAGGCTTGTAATTCTTGATAACTATGACTTGGCTAGTGAATGGGCAGCCAAATACATCTGTAATCGCATCATTCAGTTCAAACCTGGACAGGACAGATATTTTACACTGGGTTTACCAACAGGTAATATACCACTTTTTCCCATTTTAGATACCTAAGGTTGTGGGATTGAAGAGTTTCCCTTAGTAAAGTATGTTTCCCATTTATTTCTTGCCATATCAGTGATTGAACATATTAGTATATAAAGCCAGAAGAAATATCTATATGTATATATGTCTAATATCTACATTTTGTTACTATTTCTTTGTTCAAATTCCATCTTACCTACCACCCCAAAATACAAAAGGAAATATTCTAACTTAAATGATGGTCATAGTATTTTTGTACCTTTTTCTAGTAGTATTTTGTTTTTAGGGATGTCACTTTCACTGTTTATGTAATTTCTTAATAGATTAGCCTTCTTATTAATCATTAAGAGGTACCTAGAGTATGTGCTGCTGCCTCTTACCTCTTTTGTTGCCTCATATTACCATATTAGCCCTTTGCAATTTCTATGTTTATTTTCTTTCTATTATAGAAATACTATAAGTGAAAAGTTGCAGATTGGTATGTTTTCATGACAGAGAAAACCTATGCATTAATTAAATATTTTATTGGATTTCGTTCTCTGTTAAGGTTTTTCTTAAAAAATAACCAAGTGGTATCATTGATTTTGTGGCACTTTATTTGATATTGTAGATTTCCACAGGAAAAAGTATTGGCCCTGGAATCAGAGCTGCTACTTTCTTGGTTACTGCAAAGCATTTGTTCTGCATCCCTAAGCCTTGGTTTCCTTACCTTTTAGGAAAATAGGGATAATAATAGTTTACTATCTGTTTTGAGGCTCAAATAAGTGTGCAAGTCCTTTGTATACTGTAATTACCATATAAAGTTCTCATAAGTGTGTTTTATTTAAACAGTATTTTTTTCTGCTCCTCCTCCCATACATGCCAGCTACAAAAAAAAGGTACTATCATATTTTTTCCACTTCCATAATTTCCATTAAAGGTACCCTTTAGCTCACCAAGTTGATTTTTTTGTTTGTTTGTTTTGCTTTTTGGTTTTTGGTCCAGTGAAGTAGATAGATCTTGTTGAGAATGGCAGAGAGTTATTTTTAAAAATGATACACACCAGTTCTAGGCCTCCTCAGCAACCACAGTTCTGATACGTGAGCCCTGGTGTTTGAACCGTGGCCTCTATATCATTTTGCATACAGTAAACCTGTGCTACAGTCAGGCGAGCTGACTTAATCACTCTGTCTTAATTATGATGTAGAAATAGTAACCTGACTTTAGAGGTGGAATGGCTTCAGAGTGTCATAAATGCCAGCAGTACTAAACGGTTTTGTGTATTCATATATACAACTTTTGCTTGATTCTGGATAGTAAAACTGCCTAGTAATACACTTGCCAAGGGAATATCTCTGGAAAACCTTTGTTGATGGTTTCTGCTTTCTCCTTCGTTGACTGTTGACCAATGTTAATCATGCCCCCTCTGTACCTTTTGAAATTTAAACATATATTTCTGTAACTGCAAGTAACATGTATTGTAGTTATGCTCTCCCACCAAGCACATTTCTGAGTAACATCTGTTCAGTATATGTTTATTGATGTGATCTTGACAAGCTTGACATTTAAGGGCCTACATGTTGTAGGCCTGACCTACCTCCCTGACTTATTCCCACTGTTCTTGTAAACTGAATCATGATGGGCAAATTAGTATGCTTTTAGTTCAAAGAATAGGCCTGA